>NW_020200588.1:57255-73081 GCF_001531365.2 Cynara cardunculus var. scolymus
CGATTTAGAATTTGAACGGTTTTTGACTTTGACTATAAATATTCGCCTCATTTTTACTTTTTACTTTTTCTCCTCATTTACTATTCATCGTCTTCTCCGCTCATCTCTCTGGTTTATCGCTCAGACTGTTTCTTCTACTATTCCATCACTTTACTCATCAAAGTTTATTTCATTTGATTCTATTATTCATATTCCTTGATCGTTTGGACTTATATTGGACATTTTGGACTGGTTGGAATCATTGTTTCGATCTTGAATGGAAACTTAAAATGAACCATAAAAGGCTTAAGACTTAATAATAAAAAAAATCAGTTTTATCTTTGTTATTTGTGTGTCTTTTTTATTTTGTTTAGTGTGTTAGTATATTTTTAGTCTTAGTTTTGTTTTGATCGGATATCTCACCGGACAAGGTAATCGGAGCAAACTCCGATCAACCTTAATCCGGTTGATGATTGTCCGGTTTTTTTTTTCTTTTAGACTTAGTATTTTTTGTTTGTTTTCTTATGTTGTCCGGATTCCAAATCCGGTCACCAATTTGTTTGTTTTTTACTAAGTGTTTGAATTTCTATGTTGTCCGAATTTCTAATCCGGTCACTATTTTGTTTTTTCTTCCAAGTGTTTGTTGTTTTCTTTGTTGTCCGGACTTCTAATCCGGTTAATACATTTTTTTTCTCTAAGTGTTTTAGACTAAGTCTTTTCTTATTTTTTTGTTTAGTTTTTATTTTGTTTTTGTTATTTTTAATTTCTTTTTAGTTTAGTATTTTTTTTTTAGTTTAAATTTTTTTAGAGTTTATTTGTTTTGTATTTTTTTTATTTTGCTGTGTTGTTATTTTTTTTATTTCAAGTTTCTTGAATAAAATGGGTTCTAATATTTTAGAATTTTTACAGGTTAATGGCGGATCAAGAACATCAATCTGACGAGGAATCTCACGTTCCTTTTGTCAGGTCAGATAATATCCCAACTCAACCGCCTAGCCAACCCATTGCTTCTGAAACACTTTTCCCTCAGATAAAATACCTAGACATAAAGCCAAATAACCATGTCTTTTCTTTTGCTATGCCAACCAAATACCCTATCATCCTAGAAATTCTGAAAGGCCACCCAATAGCATATTCTTTATCTGCTAATACACCTATTCCGATGGTGTATCTTCAATAATTCTGGAGTACACTCACTTTGGGAAAAGACGGGGACACCATTTACTTTGAAGGAGAAGTTGACGAATATGTCAGTCGTCTGACATTGAAACGTCTAAGAAGAATTCTTCGTCTGCCCGAACCAGGCTCTACTGGTTTTGAAGACTTTGTATCAGATGAACAACTCTGTTTGGATATCAAACGTCTAGGATACTCGGCAGAATTGAATAATCCAACTCAATTCAAAAGACGATTCCTTCCATCAATCTGGCACTTGTTGTTCTCAATTCTGAATAGATGCCTGACGTCAAAGACAGTGGGCAAAGATACTTGTAGTAGCTCATTTCTTAAATTCTTTCATGGCATTGTCTTCTCAAGAAACTATGACTATGCTTTAGTCATATGGAATGAATTGGTAGAGCTGGTCAATGCAAAAAGATTCCCGTCTAAAGCCCGGAAGTTTATGCCCTTTCAGAGGTTTCTACAACTGTTCATTAAGGCTATGATGAATGCTAACGAAGATATTCCGGCCAGATCAAATTCTGAAAAAGGGCCGACATTTGTCATGACCAGAATTCGACAGCATACAGAAGTGGAAGATTTGGATTCAATAATGGCAGTACCACCATAACTTATTGCCTTTGCTGATCAGACCGCTCAGTGCGTAATAGATTATAGGCGAGTGATAGATCCAATAGCTCAACCAGAACCGGTTGAACTTGCCCAAGGATCACCTCATGCCTTATTTGTGAGAGAGGAGTTAGGAATAGAAGAGCGAGTTCAGGAACAGGGGTTACCTGAACAGGGAAGTGTGATGAGAGAAAAAGAAATAGAGAGGGGTGAACAGGCGGGGGGAGCGTTTGATCGGCAAAGTACTTCATCTGACAGTACTTCTATAACTCCTTCAAGTTCGGAAGCTACTGAAACCGATAATGAGGCAGGTTCTGGTGATCATAATGATGATGATGATAATGATGAAGGAGCGGATGATCGTGCTCAAACTGGTCCTTCTCAGAATATTCCAATTGGAACACTGGTTGATGATATAAATGATATTTTTCCAGAATATTCAGCTCAATAGCCTTGTCCGAGCTTACGTTCATTGTCATTCAATATTGACGATGTTGATGATTATGATCTTATTCTTCAAGATTTACCTAACGTAGAAGAAGATGAAGAAGTTGCAGTTGAAAATGTTGAGAGAGTGAGTGAAAGGGACGTAGAAAAATATGGAGATGGTAAGAGTGGAGCAGAAAAAGAGTATCAAGCTCCTTTCAAAGCTGAAACACATAGCCGGGCACCCACATCTGCTACTGACATTCATTCGTTGAATGTTGGTATTGAACAAGACATAGCTAGCCCAGCTATGCAAATGCACACCCCACCCATCCACTCAACTGGTTCTCAACAACAAGTTGTTTCAATTGAACAAGGGGATAGAGCACATCTGCTAACTACTTCTCATTTGGAGAATGTAGTTATTGAAATAAGTAGGCCGCTGCCCCAGCCTAAGACTTCGATTATGTGCACCTCGAGTCTAGAGCGGATACACTTAGGTACACATGAGTCAAGAGCATCTGTTGCTCCAAGTGCAGTTCTTAGTGAACCTGACGGAACGACTGGAGTGGTGTCTTTGGAAATTTCACAAGGACAGGTCGGAAGTCCTACCAATGCTAACATTATGCCAACATTGAACGTCGGCACAACAGTTTATTCAACTGTTATTACAACTGGTAATCTAAGTGATCCAGGTGTGAATTTACCCGACTTTGTGTCAAAGGAATATTTAGACGGGGCCCTAAAGGCTGTTCAAGATAACATGGATGCTCAAATGGCCAGTCTGAAAAGACTTCTGAAAGGAAAGGAAACTGTAGAAGAAGAGCCACCATCTACCCCATCACCACCACATGTACCTGAACCGTCAGTACCAGATCAATCAGTGGATGAACTTAAATCATTATTATATACAAAATTGATGGCATCTCAAAATCCAGATGCTGAAGATGCAGATTTGGTCGGCCTCTTACGACAACAATTAGATGTTAACCCTTTTGTTCGAGCCTCAGAGTTTTTGGCTTTTCAAGATGTGGTTACTTCTAGCTTTTCTAAAGTTAGCAAGTTAATCACATCCAATACCCAAGATCTAAAGAGTTCAATGGATGCCCTAGCTGAACGGGTGTCTCCCTTAGAAGAAACTTGCAGATCTTAGGCCATATCTCTTAAACGAAGGCATGACGATCTGGATGATCCAGATAGTCATGAGGGGGAGAGAAAGAGACAGAGATTAGCCGACACATCTGAGCAAGCTGCAAGGGTTGGAGATGAGCCATCAACTTAAGATTTTATTGATGAAGCTTCTGCCCCGGAATCTGTTCGGGAAAGAACAATTGAGGCCATTGTGATTGAAGATGAAGAAATGGAGACAAGTCCTACGATCGAGCCAACGGTTGAAAAGCCGGCGGACTCCACAGTAGGAACAAGGATGTTATTGGACTTGTCTGCCAATGTAGGTTTCAACAATGTGTTCTCTACTACTCTGGGTGTAGAGCAAAATTTTGGAGAAGATATTGACAACATTGACGAGTCGACTGGGATCTACTTTGATTTTGAAGCTGATATAGATGATGAAGATCCAGTTTTTCCTGTTCAAGAAGACCGTCAGTCTGTTCCAGAATTTTCCACTGCAGATGTACCTGATGTGTCAGACATCCCTGCTCAAAGAGAACAAGTTGATCCTACTGAAACCTTCACCAAAAATTATGTGCCATTCCATATCAGAGCAAAATTTCCTGGTTATGATCGAGCAAGAATCTGAGAGCCATATTTAGAAGATATCTATTTTGGAATTTTCATCCGACATCGAAAAGCTCTGAGCAGTGATAAAGTTCTTGGCATTCATCGTCAAACCAAATATTACCGCATTGAATACAGACACCTTTTGAAAGCCAAGCGTCTACCGATAAGTGAAGTGCGTACCAAGCATCGGGTCGTCACGATCAAACAAATTGATGCTCAGAAGCTTCTAAGAATCTGGTATCCTGTGTTTACAGTTACTACATAGGATGGTCAGATTTGGAGATTCAGCGAAGCTGATTTTTCAAGCTTATACTTGGAAGATCTTGAATATATGTACTTCAAAATTAGAAACATGACCAACAGGAAGGAAGGAGAACTGATTGCTCTTGAAGCTATCAAGAGATTTATGCGTTGTCATGTGGAACTGGCTATGGTCTTTGTTGTTCAAATGGGCCTTGAAGACAATCAACGGGTCATCAATCTGAAAAGACCAAATCAAGAATTAGAAGATATTGAAGCTTATCCAGTCTATATGATTCTTGAAAAGCCAGAATTCGGGGTCATACTTTGCTCAACTTCGAGTAAAGAAATTCATGAGATTTAGTGAGCTGAATAAATATTATGATGGTTCGATAAGATTGGTGAGAAGGGCACTTGACTTGAAAAGGGTAAACAATGACAGAGCTGCTGAATCAGAAAGGATGAGTTATAAAGAAAGATATTTGTTGGTCAATGCGATAAATCTGCTCGAGGAGAAAATCCAATACAGGAACGCTCTGAGAAGATTAGAGAAGATTCTTGGACTTCGAAAGACGAAATTTACAAGAGTCCAAAATTGAATCCAAAGAGGGAGAATGTTGGGTTTGAGTAAGAGCTTTAATGTCGTATTCAAGTTTCTCCTTAGTATATTTGCTTTGTAATAGTGTAGCTTTACTATTTTCTAGTATAAATAGTATTTTCCTTGTAATTGTCATTACCAAGTGATTAGCAGATTGTAATCAAGATTAGAGCTGTAATTTCTCTCTCTTAATCAAATCAGTAACATTTGATTATCTATTCTTCTCTACTATTCTATTCATCTTGTTCTTGAAGATTGTATCATTTTTGTATGAATCTTGGAGTTCACACTAATACAGGGGGGAGTGTGTAAACTGTCTGACATATGGCTTCTGAACAAATCAGTTCAGGACCAGAGCCAAAATGTTTTTATGATTGGTTTTTGAGCTGAAAAGAAAAATTACTTAAATCTATTTTCAAGGGGGAGTTGTTGAAAAGTTTTTGGTAAGTGTTTTTGAAATCTGAAAGAGTTTTTGAAACGAGTATCTTTTCTGATCAGGTATTTCCTGATATTTTACTTGCATATTTCTCGTTGTACATAATTCCAATACCTGTTTCAGCTATTTTTCAAACTGTTATTATCACGTCTCTTAAAGGAAAATCATTTTCGGTGATAATACACTCGTCTGTATTCAAAGTTGTTTTTCTGAATTTTTTTTCTTTGATTGTTACAGAATTCATTATTCTTTGATTGTCTGAATCTGTAAACTTGTACTTACAGATTTTCATTCATTTCTCCCAGATATTTTGCATAGTTTGAATTGAACAGCACTCTTTGTTGATTGTGCTTAATCGCTATAATTTTTTATCAGATCATGTGTGCTTCATTGCAATAATGTTTTGATCAATTGTTTGTGGTCAAATGAGCTTAGACTATTATATTTAGGAGGGACTGAGTGCTTAACAGAAATACCTCTAAGGAATGTCAAGAACCGACAGACCTACCCATGAGGACATCCATATCTGAGTGAGCTGAAATGCAAAATGGATTTGTGTGCAGAGCTTAAAATGAAAAAGAGAGGGGTAGTTGTTGTGAGCTAAAAGAATTGATGAGAGTTGTTTTAGGATTAATATATTAAAAGAATCCTGTTTTATTCTCAATAATCCGGGCAAACCACGAAATCTATTACTTCTCAATTCTTTGCAGACTAATATTGAAAAAAGCAAAGCCAGGCCAATTCTTGTCACAACCCCACCAGCTACTCAATTATCTCTCAAGAGATAAGTATTTCAATAACACTTGGGGCACACAGCTCATATTCTATCAATTTCTCATTCGGAGAACATTGATATTGAAAAAGAGGGATATATGTCCCCCCCTTTCAAGTCTTTTTGATCACATATTGAGTCAGATAAATTTGTGTAGTCCACAATGTTTATCTTTTTTAGCCTAATTCGAAGCATTTGTTGCTATATCTTTCTACATTACGCAAATTTTGCAAATATATTTGTTATTTTGCCGTAACATTCATATATATGCTTTCTATAGGCTATCGATGATAGAATAGAAGTCCTGGTGAGATGAACCTTAAAAAGTCTAATATATGAAGTACATTCGTTGTACTAAATATATTTGTTATATTCGCAGGTCAATCTTTTTATAAGATTGTTAACAAATTCATAAGTTGAATTTGGTTATTTTTCCATCTTCATATTCTGAAAAGATTATACAAGCAGATTTGAAAAGATTTGCTTATAATTTTATGAAATGACGGGATGCGTTCAAGTTTCATTCATTCTAATGTATGATGCAAATGCTACTCATTTCATCATAAGGGTGAGTATTATATAATGAATGAAAATTTATGTGTCAATTCTGAAGATCGGGTATTTGCAAAAGACTCAAGGAGTGTTTGTGACAATTATGAATGTGAAGATTGTTGATTATTCTGCGCTACAATGTTGAGGAGGAGTTGAATGTGAAGATCTCATCTTAACAGAGTTTACTGAAAGAGATTTCAAGTGAAGAGAATGTTCCGTCTTCAAAAGGAAGAGTTTTAAGAATGTTTTTGAAGAAGTTCATTAAATATCATATCTGAAGACTGTTGTCGTTACAGTGTTTCATCAAACTATAAAATGAGAAGATTATTTTGTTCAACATTCGAGTGGGAGAATTTTTGGAAGATTTTCTCAGGAGAATATTATTTGAAGAACATAAAGGGGTGAATGTTAAAAGATTAACTTGAAGATTTCAAGAAGTCTTAAAGTGATTAAAACGTCAAAGTTTCAAAAGGGATTCAAATAGTACAAATTTATTCAAGCCTGAATCCAAAGGGGGAGAATGTTAGGATTAAAATTTAGAGTTTATTGTATTCATTCTTGAAAGACTTTATTTTTAATTCTTGATAGTTTGACTTTGTAAGTCTTGTATTAGACTTTGACTTTTCTATTTTATGTTGACCTATAAATAGGTCTTGTTTAGTGGTTTTAGATGTCAGGAGCTTAATTAATTTCAATACTTGTAATTGAGAGTTTTAGAGAAATAAACACACTTTGACTTGTTGACCTTTTCTGTCAAAATTCATACTATGAAGAATGCCATTTTATCATGTTCTTGAAGATGATTTGAAGATTGATTGAAGAAGTGGGACAAACAGTTTTCTTCTTCCACCTTTCTTTAGTGACGGCTTTGTAGGTACAACAACGAACTTAGACATCTTCTTGATCAGCTCGCTGAGGATGTCTTCAATCATTGGTGTGTGCCTTGACTTTGAGTGCTGAATGGCTTGGTTGATTTCCAGCCATTCACTGTTGTTGTACTGACATAGGTAGGAAGGATACTCTATGATAGCTTCAAAGTTGTCTCTGGTGATGAGCATTGAGATGATAAGTCCACCATCTTTCATCCGTCTATCGATTGTGATGCTTGAGATACGGTGAGGACTTATACTCTTGTTCAGACGATCTTGGCTCCATTTTCGGTCTCAGTCGTTCAGCTTCATTGCCTTTTCATGTTCAACTTTTGTAATGGAAAGCAACTTAGCTTGGGCCTTGACAGCATTCACCATCTTTTTAGACTTTTTCTTTTGAAGAACTTGAGCAGCAAGAGACTTGGCCAGCTTTATGCTGTCCTCAGTCTGATGTCGTTGAAGATTGAGTTCTTCCTCAACCTTCAGTGCCTCAAGTCTTTCAGCTTCCGACAAGAAGTCATACTCACCACAACTAGAGGTACGAAGAGGGATTTTTACTCTAGTTTGGTCGATTGAATTCTTAAGCTGAGCCAATCGCCAGTCGCTAGGAACAATGGAGATTGGGTTTTCAGATACCCATTCCTCTAGTCGACCAGAGGTAGTAGAAAGGGTAGAAGATAATTGACAAAAGGAAGTTACAATAGCATACCTCGAGAATTTTGTACCTTGAGGCATGATAGGTTTGAAGAGTACCATGAGATTTCTTTCTTCAGCAACACCTTTGTCTTTCGATGCGGTGTTCTGGTTCTTTGTGGAAGTCTCATTCTCGTTTCTTTCTCTTTCTCCCCCTGGGATGAAGAATCCCTGATAGAGACTCCTTTCAGAGTGCTGGCGGGTTTGTGGTACTGAATCATGAAGTCATCATCATTGTCGTCTTCATCATCATCACCACCGAGATCCTTTCCAGCGTCAGGAAGCGTAAAAGAATCATCGTCATCTTCATTGTCATCGTCTTCATCATCATCTTCCTTATCACCAACATCAGCTGCAGGGGTGATAGGAAGTTCTTCGTCATGAGTTCAGGATAAGCTCTGATGGCTTCATCAACGACCTCAAATTCATTAGCTTCATAGGAAGTGATGGTTTCATCAACAACCTCAGCTTCATTAGCTTCAGCTCTACGAGCATCAGCTTCAGCTTTAGTTGTAAGGTCAGCAGCAGCATCTAAACCTTTCTCCCCTTCTTTGTCATCAGCATGACTAGAGATAAGGTTATCAAGACTCGATGCTATGATGTCCATCCGTTGTTCAAGCTCAGTAAGCGATCTCGTTTGAAGAAGTCTGACTTCGAGAGCCTGATCCAGTGTGAGGCGATCCATCACTATGAAGGAGGGCGTAAGAGCTGGTACTGGACGTTGAAGGAGCTCCAGTATTTTCTGCAACAACTCACCATGCCTGGCAAGCTGAGCATTCGCTTCATCGGCTTTGCTGGTTAGAGTTGAGATAGCCTCAGCGTTGGTCTGTAGAGCAACTTGCACTGTTGAAATATGTTCCTTGACCTCATTGATAGTTGAGAGGTCAACATAAAATTTATCCCTGAGAGGCATGCCTCTATGGACTTCATCCACTTTTATGAAGACAGTCTCTACGGCGCGGAGTAGCAGCTTCACGTCATCAGCCATGTTAAATTCCTCTTCCATGGCTGGTGTTCCTTCATCGCAAGGACCTAAAAAAGAAGATGTTTGAGCATAAGATAGCTCGGGGTTAGAACAAATGAAAGGGTAGGATGGAGGATTACCTGAGGGTTCATCAGCACCATCTGAAGGATTGATGCTGGTTCTCTCCAGGATGCCTTTGAGAGGATAGGTGTCCATTAACTGAGGTGTTTCGAGAGGAGCAACCTCAGGTCCTGTGGTGGGTGCTTCATCATCAGTAAGAACAATCGTTGATGAGTCATGAGCACGTGTCGAGACCAAAGAAGGAGGAGAAGAGAAGATGGTTGAGACTGATGGAAGTGAGTGTTTAGCAATAGCTATGTTGATATTCACACCTTTAGTGATTTGGGACACTGAGGCGGTTGGGATCGGAGCCACATGTATGACAGTGATTGCAGAAATCACTGAAGAGATTGGATGAGACCAAGATGAAGGTGTCTCGGTGTTAACGCTAGTTTCAGTAGCTGAAACTTTTTAGAGGTAACAGCCAGGGATGTGGTTATTCCTATTGTGGCTTTCTTGGCCCTCGATGGAGAACTAAGAGTGGCTTGAGAGGAGGTTCTTTTGGAAGAAAAGGAGGTGGTAGTTGGGATAGACTTTAGGGGGTTTTCGTTAGTCTTGACCACCGGAGCAAGGGAAGAATGACATACAGGCACAGTTGGAGAAAATGAAGAAGGATGTGCAGGCACAATTGCAGAGAGTACAAAGTCTTCATTCCTCAGCTTATGATCCAAGATTCTATATCCAAGATTGTAGATGGGCAGATTGCCTTCTGTGGAGTACTTGTTGCCAAATATCTTGGTAAACACCATGGACAAGAACTTGGTGTAAGGTACTACCTTCTCCCTCTGGTGCTTGTTCAGCTTCAACACTAGATCTTCAAATATCACACCAGCAAAGTTTATTGGCGTTGGCGAATGACAGAGACTCCAATGTTCAATGCAACTCTGGAGGCTTGATCATGGCCACCAATCTTGCCTTCCATACATTGGATGAAATAGGAAAACAAGAACTGCCAAACCGCAGACATGCAGTTCTTTTCAAACTTTGAAAGCGACTTGAGGAGATTGCTGGATTCCTTCTTTGTTGGCCAGGCATAACCAATATCATCCAAGCAAAATATGATATCTTCAGTAGAAGGGTCACTTGCATAAGGACCCTTTGGAGGACGGAGGGCGGTCCTTAGCGTGGCAATGCCAAAGCTGACAGTCATTCTGTTGAAGGTGAAGGAGATTTTCTCCATCGGCTGACCAGTCTTGTTAGTGTCGTGAACAACTTCAGCAATGAGCCAGAACTGCTGAAGGACTTCCTTCACCATCATTGGTTCATGGGAGATAGTGAAAGAGATAGGGGAGTTCTTGAGGAAATTAGCAATTTAATCATTGTAGGACTTGTTGGCCGGAATGTCTAGCAAAGCCACATGATTATTTGGCTTGAAAGACACATCGTCGATCGAAAAGTTTACGTTCTTGATAGACATTTCTGTTATAGGTAAGAAATAAGAAATAAAAGATTTGTTACTAATCCAAGATATAGTTGTGAGCTATTAAGTTTTGAAACAATAAAACTTCTTTTGAAAAATCCACAAAGAAAATATTAGGGTTTTTCCAGAAGAATAAGTGTATAGAAACCTTAGATTATAACCAAGTAGAAGAATGTCTTAATAATCTCTAAGTTGGTCTAAGAGAACAAGATCTTAAGTAACCAAGCTATTGTTTCTTAGAAGAAGAAGAACATATCAAGTAGAAAGAAAAGATATCAACCTTTTTGACTTTTAAAGAAAAAGGTTGAAAGGTTTGAGGGTTCTTTAGTTCTTGCTTGCAAATAGTTTTGAGGCAGAGGTTCGACAAAAGTATTTGAAACCGTAAGGCAAAAATTAGAGGAGAATTCTCATATTTATAGGTAGGAGGAGAGAGGAATAGAATTAGAAGAGAGGAAAATACGACTTTTAAAGTTGTGCAGTGATGAAAAAGTATCACGTTCCCATCCATGATTGGATGGAATTTTGAGGAGTCGCGTGCGTCAGAACGGTACGCGCGTCTAAAAAATTGTATCAATTAAATAAAAATGTCTTCATA
The DNA here is from genome assembly GCF_001531365.2 of Cynara cardunculus var. scolymus. Lineage (NCBI taxonomy): Eukaryota > Viridiplantae > Streptophyta > Magnoliopsida > Asterales > Asteraceae > Cynara > Cynara cardunculus. The sequence continues at coordinate 68,448 of NW_020200588.1, forward strand.
AAACATTACATTTTCCATTTGTTTTAAAACAAAAATCTTACGAAATTCAAAAGCCACTTTCTTAAGAATATGAAAGGTTTTTGAAAGGGTTCAGTGATAAGAAGAATCATTGAAGAGAAGTAAATCTTTTAAAACATTGATCACTGAAAGAGAAAAGCTTCAGTGATGGTTTTGTTTTAATAAAGGAAAATATCATAGAGAGATATATTTCCATAAAAGGTTCAGTGATAGAAGAATCACTAAAAGTATCTTTTAAAACTTTTGATTCACTGAATAAGGAAAGGTTCAATGATCATTTTTGTTTTAAAATAAGATATCATAGAGAGATATACTTGCTTTAAAAAGTTCAACGATAGAGGGAATCACTGAAATAATCTTTTAAAACGATGTGATCACTAAAGATGAAAAGATTCAGTGATAGTTTTAAGTTTTTAAGAGAGAGAGAGAGAATAAGTATCCATACCTTATAAAGAGAAGATATATTTATTCAAGAGTTCAGTGATTGAATAAGAACACTGAATCATTTAACTTACTGAGTAATGCTTATAGTTGAAGGAAATAAATTCTCAGCATCTAGCATTCCAAGTTCGCTGATCAAGATGTTAAATCTTGTCCCATCAAAAGACTTTGTAAAAAGGTCAGGGAGTTGGTAGTGAGTTGGAATAAAGTGAAGTTCAATATTACCATTCATAACATGATCTTTGATAAAATGATATCGAATCTCAATATGTTTGGTCTTGGAGTGAAGAACATGGTTGTTTGCAATCGTAATAACACTAGTGCTATCGCAATAGATAGGAATTTTAGAAAACTCAAGATCATAATCGTTGAGCTGGTTTTCCATCCAAAGAACTTGGGCACAACAGCTTCCAGGGGCAACGTATTCAGCTTCAGCAGTTGATTTCGACACAGAATTAGTCTTTTTACTCGTCCAGCTCACTAACTTTCCACCTAGAAGCTGACAGCCTCCAGTGGTGCTTTTCCTATCAATTTTGCAACCTGAAAAATTACTGTCCAAATAACCTATTAGGTCAAAACCTGAACCCTTAGGGTACCAGAGACCGAAGTTAGGAGTTTTCTTCAGGTATCTGAATATGCGTTTTACAACAATCAAATGGGATTTCTTAGGTTCAGATTGATATCTTGTACAAAGACAAGTAGAATACATGATATCTGGTCGACTAGCTGTGAGATATAGCTGGGAGCCGATCATTCCTCTATAAACAATTACGTTTACAGGCTTTCCATTTGGATCCTTGTTTAGAGAAAGAGGAGGAGTCATTGGACTTTTCATAGATGAGTTGTTAGATAGATCAAACTTTTTCAGCATATTACGGACAAACTTACTTTGGCTGATAAAGATACCTTTATTGGATTGCTTGATCTGTAGACCTAGATAATAGGTAAGTTCTCCCATCATATTCATCTGATATTCTTTCTTCATGCGATCAACGAACCGAAAACACAAAGAGGGATTAGTGGAACCAAAAATAATATCATCGACATTAATTTGGACTAAAATGATATGACTTTTAACTTTTCTAAGAGATAAGGTCTGGTCAATCTTTCCACAGATAAATTTCTCAGAGATGATAAAAGAGGAGAAGGTATCATACCAGGCACGAGGAGCCTGTTTTAACTCGTAAAGAGCTTTATCCAAACGATAAACATGGTTCGAGTACTTCGGGTCAAGAAACCCTGAAGGTTGTTCAACATAAACTTTCTCTTGGAGTTTTCAATTTAGGAAAACACTCTTTACATCCATTTGATAGACTTTGAAGTCCTTATGGGCAGCAAAGGCTAGGAAGAGTCGAATAGCTTCGACTCTAGCCATTATTGCAAAGGTTTCGTCATAATCGATTTCTTCTCCTTGTCTATAGACCTGAGCAACAAGATGAGCCTTGTTATGCGTTACCACACCTTTTTCATCTAACTTATTGTGATAAACACATTTGGTGCCTATCACAATTTTCTTAGATGAACGTGGGACAAGGTACCAGACTTTGTTCCTATCAAACTCAAGGAGCTCCTCTTGCATGGCAATGACCTAGCTAGGGTCTGAGATAGCATCATTGATTTTCTTGGGTTCAACTGAAGAAAGGAAGTTGACAAAGAGATAGATATTACCTAGACCACATCGAGTGTGAATACCTGGACTAGGATCACCAAGAATTTGATAAATAGGATGGTCTTTTGTCCTTCGCTGAGCTGGTAGAGGCTTATCATCTGAGCATTGATGTTTAGGAACAGAAGATGAACCTTTAGCTACAGTTTCTTTAGCAATGGGTAGAATTGCTAAAGGAGCCTCAGATTCAGATGTTGAAGGCATTTCATTCACTGATTGATCAGTGTTTGAAGTAGAGGAAGGAATGCAACTAATGGGCACTGCAACGATCTCTGAAGAAGATTCCCTTTGGTTATTAGCTGCAATAAGTGGATCATCATCAGCTTCTAGAGTATCAGCGTTGGGTTGATTGCTGAAGGAAGCATCAGGTTGTCCAACATGAGAGAACAACTAGTTTTCTAATTCTTCATCATCAATAATGATGGGTTTAGAATTAGCTGATTAAGATTCATCAAAGTTGACATGAATAGTTTCCTCTATTGTCTGTTGATGTTTGTTAAATACTCTGAAGGTTTGGATACTAAAGAATATCAAAGAAAGGTTCATTCATCAGCTTTGGGATCGAACTTTCCAAGTTGATCAAGGTTGTTGACAATAAAACACGTGCCACCGAAGATATGAAGAAAGTTAAGAAAAGGCTTTCTGCTATGGAAGAGTTTGTAAGTTTTCTTCTTGAAACTCTTAACGATCAGTGACCGGTTATGAGTGAAACAAGCAGTATTTACAACTTCAGCCCAGAATTGAGTGGGGAGATGAGATTCGATGAGCATTGATCGAACAACCTCGATGATTGTTTGATTTCTCCTTTCAGCGACCCCAATTTGTTGAGGAGTTCTCACAGAAGAGAAGTTGTGAGAGATTCCCTCATCCTTAAAGAAGTTATCCATAATAATGTTTTTAAATTGAGTTTCATGGTCACTTCTAATAGATAGTACTTTAATATTGTTAAGTACTTCTATCCTTTTGATGAACGACATAATTTCTTCAGGTGCTTCACTTTTGGATCTGAGAAAGAAAACCCGAGTGTACCTGGAGTACTGATCAACAATGACGAGTGTATACTTCTTTCTAGCAATGGATTGCATGTTCACTGGACCAAAGAGATCCATGTGCAATAGTTGAAGCGGAGATGTCACTAAAGAGATTTGCTTGGACTTGAAGCTAAATCTTGTTTGTTTTCCTTTTTCACATGCTGAGCAAAGAGATTCCTTTGCAAAGGTGTGTTGAGAAAGACCTGTGACGAGATCATTTCTAGACAACTCACTGAATGTCTTGAAGTTAAGATGAGAAAGCCGTTTGTGCCACAGCCAGTTGATATATGACGAAGCTTTAAAGAGAAAACAACTATTCTCAGTGAGAGGAGAATCCATGTTGATAATGTAGGCATTCTCTAGATGAGAGCCGGTTAGAGCAACCTTATCATCCTTGTCAAATATGTAGCATGAATTCCTAGAGAACTTCACTATAAAATCTTTATCACACAGTTGACTGATGCAGAGAAGATTGTGCTTCAGCCCTTCTGTGATAACTGGATCCTGGTTATTACCCAAGGTAATTAATGTGTGATTATCTTATTAAATGATTTTGTGATAGCATGATAAATTGTTATATTTAATCATGCTGGTATGTGAAAATGTGCATAATATGAAATGCTTATGTTATATATATATATATATATATATACATAATATATGAATGCATGCATGTGTGTGTGCATGTGTGCATAAGTGTATATATGGTAGTGTGAATAAGAAAAAGGGGCTGTTAACCGACTTTCCTGATTTGAAAAGTATAAAAGGGAGGTTGAGCCTCCATATTTTCTCTTCTTGCTTTAGTTAAAAAGTTGTGCGATTTAAAAAAAGAAGAGAGTTGACCGGATTATTCTTAGCTGAAGATTCAAGTGTTTGGTTTCAAAAGCTTGATAAGGTGAGTAATTTCTAAACTCTTTTGCATAAAAATTATTATTGGTTTTGTATGAATCTTGTTTATGTTGGAAAGAAATCAGTCTTTTGTTCTAAGTATTTTACCGGACAAGGTTTGACCGAATTGTTTTAAATCGGACAAGGCTTAAACGATGTATTGTCCGGATTATTTTAAATCGGACAAAGGTTAAACGATGTATTGTCCGGATTGTTTTAAATCGGTTAAGTGTTGATCGGATTATGATTGGTAAGAAAGATTATCTTCTTACACTGAGAAGTAAGAATACGACCAAATGGTGGCCGAATTATTTTTAATCGGCTAAGTAATGAGCGGGGTATTGACCGGACTCGTTATCCGGACAAAGATATTGATTTTGATTCTAAGTGTACGTTATGCAAGGTGTTCTCCGGACTTGTTATCCGGACAAAGTTGGAATTAATTCTAAGTGTTAACCGGATAAAGCTTATGCTATGTGTTGTCCGGATAGTTGACCGGATTTGAAGTCCGGCTAAGTCAAAATTGACTGGATTTGATGTAATGTTGTGTTTTCGATGAGAAATGTTATTTTATCATAAAAAGGAAGTTT
>NW_020200588.1:73435-82326 GCF_001531365.2 Cynara cardunculus var. scolymus
AGAGTTTTGAGATTTGAATAAGCGGAATGCTTTGCTTGATAAATGGAAAAGATCTGGTATTACGTTTATATTTATTCATATATTTGTTATATATATGAAATGATATTTTCCCTAAAGGTTTTGGTGATTTTTCACCCTGCAATAACATAAATAGGGTATCTCACTAGACCTTTCGGTCTAACCCTCGTTTTGTGATTTAAATTATGCGTTACAGGAGGTTCGGACAGTAAGGGGAAGGGAAAAGTTTAATATGTTCCTTTATGTGTTTCTGCTTGAAGATATGCTTTGATTGATTAGTACAAGAAATGTATTTTAAATTTTTGGACCTTGTATCTGGTCATGATAGATTCTTGTACTAAGGGACCTGAATGAAATGATATCATGTATTTCTTTTGTATGAAATATGTGTTACATGCGATATGTGGGTTGGGGCGTTTCAGAATGGTATCAGAGCTTGAGTTTAAGGGATTTAGGTATTTAACACCATGATACCTAGACTTAAACTGTTTTATTGCATGTTAAGGGTCCCGAACATAGTTAGCACCATTGGAAATAAATATGATGAGTTAAATGAACAATGTGTAAGGTAAATTTTAATTACATCTGGCCAGTGTAATTATGAATTTACAGGTACACATCTGAACTTGAATACTTCATTATATTTGAGAATGTGAATACGTGATGATTAACCCTAAACTCTGCAGATGTCTAGCCGAACTAGAAGATCTGAAAGAACGGCTCATCCAGAGTCTCAAGAAAGGGAAGGGTCACCTGTTAATTTTCCAAATAGCACGTCCAGAAATAGAGGTCAGGGAAGACCAAGGGGACGAGGCAGAGGAAGAAGTCAGTCTCAGGGAAGGGGTCGGACTGAAGTACAATCTGAACAAGAAGAATCCCACTCTGGGAATGTTCAAGAAAGGTCGGTGCCACACCCAGAATATATAACTAGAGATATGTTGGCAGAAAAAATGGGGAAATTGTGAGAAACTCTGTCATCTATTATGGGAATACCGGCTAGAGTGGAAACATAAAGAGTAGAAGTTTATCCCTCTGCTCCAATCACTCACAATAAAGAAGGAGATATTAAAATGTTTTTAGCATGCAAACCACCAACCTTTTCTRGAGARAGAGATCCAGTGAAAGCTATGTGCTGGATTAAGGAGATGGAATTTGTGTTCAACACCATTCGGTGTAAACAGATAAAGTTCGATTTGTTGTTTCTGTATTAAAGTCAAATGCTTTATTCTGGTGGGAAGTTGAATCGTCTACCAGAACGGATGTTTTACAGACTCTGTCCTGGATAGAATTCATGGATCGATTCAAGAATCAATTTTGTCCTAAAACAGCAGTGAGACAAATGGAGGAAGATTTCCTAAAATTAGAACAAGGAAATGGAACAGTTCGGGAGTATACTAAAAGATTCATTGAATACTCTCGCTTTGCTGAACATTATGTTTCGACTGAATCCAGAAAGATAGCGAGGTTTATTTGGGGTTTGAAACCCTCAATCAGAGAGTTTGTTATTGCTATGAACCCCAATACCTTTCCACTAACAGTAGATGCAGCTGAGGTGACTGAACGAAATAAGAATAGACAATCGGAAGGAAAAGTTGTTGAGAAAAGAAAATGAGAGGGGCCTTAATCTTTTCGAGGACCGAAAACTATTAGATATGATAACAGATCTGAGCAGAAGATCAGTGAAAAAGTCTGCTCACAGTGTCGACAGGTTCACCAGGGAGAATGCAAGATGGACCCAAGGAAATGTTATAAGTCTGGTGAGGCAAGTCCTTTATCCAGAAATTGCCCAGCTAACCGAAGGTGTTTTAATTGCAATTCTCTGGATCATATTCGACCAAATTGCCCCTTGTTAAGAACTCCACAGTTAACAATGGGGAGTAATGCGTCGGGTACACGGGGAAGATCTACTGTGAATAGAGGAGGGCAAGGAGGGGCACAGGGACGATCCTTCTATATGACTAAGAACGAGGCAGAAGCATCACCGGATGTAGTAACATGTACATTCCTCCTGAATTCAATACGTGCTAAGGTGTTATTTGACTCTGGTGCAAACTTTTCGTTTGTATCACCATTGTTTGCTCAAACTGCATGTCTGAATTCTGTGCYACTTGAYGATAAATTAGTAGTTGATACTGCTAATAGTCAGGAAACTCTTACTAAAGTATTCAATAACTGCATTGTTGTTATTGAGGATTGTGAGCTTCCGATCTGGTTATTTCCCATGCTAATGAAAGAATTTGACATAGTAGTGGGTATGGACTGGTTGGCAAAATATCAAGCTAACATTGTTTGTAATCAGAAAATAATCAGAATTATTCTGCCAAACCAGAGAACAATTGTTACTTATGGTGATCGTCAGAATCATCATACTAGTATTTTGTTAGTAATGAAAGCCCATAAAAGTATTCGAAAGAAGTGTCAAGGATGTTTGACATATGTAATTGATTTAAAGAAAGAGAATAGAAAAGAGGAATCGATTCCTATTGTTAGTGAATATCCAGAAGACATATCTGGATTACCACCAGATAGAGTCATTGAATTCCGAATCGATCTTGTACCAGAAGCTGCACCAGTAGCAAAGCCACCATACCGTTTAGCTCCATCTGAATTGAAAGAATTGGTGGCACAGTTGAAAGATTGAACTGATAAGGGATTTATTAGGCCTAGCACTTCGCCTTAGGGTGCTCCGGTCTTATTCATTAAAAGAAGGATGGGTCTATGCGAATGTGTATAGACTATCGTGAACTGAATAAGTTGACAATTAAAAACAAATATCCTTTACCAAGGATTGATGACTTRTTTGATCAATTGGTGGGAGCAAGTTATTTCTCCAAAATCAATTTGAGGTCCGGATATCATCAACTCAAGGTCAGGGAAGAAGATGTTGCCACAACAACATTCAGAACAAGGTACGGGCATCATGAATTCTTAGTTATGCCATTCGGCTTAACTAATGCACCTGCAACTTTTATGGATTTGATGAATAGGGTATGTAAGGAATATCTTGATAAATTTGTAATTGTATTTATTGATCATATTCTTATATACTCTAAAACTGAAGAAGAGCATGCGGAACATCTTCGTTTGATACTGGAATTACTGAAGAAAGAAAAGTTGTATGCCAAATTGTCCAAGTGTGAGTTCTGGTTAAGAAAAGTTCAATTTTTGGGTCACATTATCTCAGAAGTCGGAATACAAGTAGATCCAATAAAAATAGAAGCAGTCAAAAAATGGAAAGATCCAAAGACTCCTTCTGAAGTTGAAGCTTTTTGGGTTTGCCAGGTTACTACCGGAAGTTCATTCAGAACTTTTCTAAAATAGCCGTGCCATTAACCAAATTGACTCGAAAGAATGTTAAGTTTCAGTGGGAAAAATAACAACAAGAAGCTTTCCAACTATTAAAGGATCACCTCTGTAGTGCGCTGGTGTTAACTCTACCAGATGGATCCGAAGACTTTGTGGTAAACAGCGACGCTTCAAAGTTAGGATTAGGATGCGTTCTGATGCAGAGAGGAAAAGTGATTTCTTATGCATCAAGACAAATGAAGGATCATGAGAAGCAGTATCCGACTCATGATATGGAATTAGCTGCAGTAGTATTCGCTCTAAAAATTTGGAGGCATTATCTTCTGGGAACAAAATGTCAAATTTACACAGATCACAAGAGTCTACAGCATTTGTTYAGCCAGAAAGATTTAAATATGCGACAGCGTYGGTGGATTGAACTTGTTAATGATTATGACTGTGAAATCCTTTACCGCCCAGGAAAAGCCAATGTGGTAGCTGACGCTTTGAGTAGAAAAGAAAAGAGCGGAACTATTAAACCGGTGGCAATAAGAATGAATTTGATTCCTGATATTCATAAAGAAGTTCTGAGATGTTAGAAGGAAGCTATGACAGAAGATCTTATCAAATCAGAAAGGTTGGGAAAGATGATCTCAATCTTGGAACATAATAATGAAGGGTTAATGTGCTTTCAAGGACGAGTTTGGGTACCATATTTTGGAGATATCCGAAATATGATATTAAATGAAAGTCATAAATCCATATACTCTATCCATCCAGGTACCAATAAGATGTATCGAGATTTAAAACCTTTTTATTGGTGGCCAGGATTGAAAAGAGATATAGCTCGGTATGTGGAACAGTGTCTAACATGTTTATAGGTCAAGATTGAACATCAGAAGCCTTATGGAAGCCTTCAATCTTTGGAAATACCTGTATGGAAATGGGATCACATCACCATGGATTTTGTTACGAAGTTACCACGAACTCCAAAGGGGTATGACGCAATTTGGGTAGTTGTGGATCGTTTGTCTAAATCTGCTCATTTTCTACCAATAAGAGATAAATACTTTTTAGAAAAGCTAGCGCAGATTTACATCAAAGAAATTGTTACCAGACACGGTGTTCCCTTGTCTATTAACTCTGATAGAGATAGTCGATTTACTTCAAAGTTCTGGGGAGGATTACAGAAAGCTTTGGGATCTGAAATCCGATTAAGTACAGCCCATCATCCGCAAACTGATGGGCAGAGTGAAAGAACTATTCAAACTCTCGAAGATATGTTGAGAAGTTGTATTATTGATTTCGGGGGTAATGGGAAGATCACTTGCCATTAATAGAGTTTGCGTATAACAATAGTTACCATTCCAGTATTCAAGCGGCACCGTATGAAGTGTTGTATGGACGCAAATGGCGAACGCCGTTATGTTGAAATGAAGTGGGTGAAAATCAGCTGACGGGTCCTGAAATTATTCAAGAAACTTCTGAAAAGATTGAACAGATCCGTGAAAGAATAAAAACAGCACAAGATCGCCAGAAAAGTTATGCAGATAATCGTCGAAAGCCAATTGAGTTTAGTATAGGTGATTTTGTGATGTTAAAAGTCTCACCATGGAAGGATGTCATCAGATTTGGAAAGAAAGGGAAGCTCAGTCCAAGATATGTAGGGCCGTTTAGAATATGTAAGCGAATTGGGCCAGTAGCATATCAGTTAGAGCTGCCAGAAGAGCTGAGTCTAATTCACAACACTTTTCATGTGTCAAATTTGTGGAAATGTTTGGCTGATCCAAATTTAGCTATATCGTTACCAGCGATTCAATTAGACAGTAAGCTAAATTTTGTGGAAACATCGGAAGCTGTAATCGAAAGAAAGATCAGGGTGTTGAAAAACAAAGAAATAAGTCTAGATAAAATTCGGTGGAAGTTTCACAAAGGACCAGAAGCAACATGGGAATTGGAACCAATATTGCGATCAGAATACCCATGACTTTTTGATTAAAGGAATTCCGGGACGGAATTCTTTTAAGGGGTGGAAATGTGATAACTAGATCCTGGTTATTACCCAAGGTAATTAATGTGTGATTATCTGATTAAATGATTTTGTGATAGCATGATAAATTGTTATATTTGATCAGGCTGGTATGTGAAAATGTGCATAATATGAAATGCATATGTTATATATATATATATATACATAATATATGTATGCATGCATGTGTATGTGCATGTGTGCATAAGTGTATATATGGTAGTGTGAATAAGAAAAAGGGGCAGTTAGCCGACTTTCCTAATTTGGAAAGTATAAAAGGGAGGTTGAGCCTCCATATTTTCTCTTCTTGCTTTAGTTAAAAAGTTGTGCGATTTAAAAAGAGAAGAGAGTTGACAGGATTATTCTTAGCTGAAGATTCAAGTGTTTGGTTTCAAAAGTTTGATAAGGTGAGTAATTTCTAAACTCTTTTGCATAAAAATTATTATTGGTTTTGTATGAATCTTGTTTATGTCGGAAATAAATCAGTCTTTTGTTCTAAGTATTTTATCCGGATATTAAACCGGACAAGGTTTGACCGGATTGTTTTAAATCGGACAAGGCTTAAACGATGTATTGTCCGGATTGTTTTAAATTGGTTAAGTGTTGATCGGATTATGATTGGTAAGAAAGATTATCTTTTTACATTGAGAAATAAGAATACGACCCAATGGTGGACGAATTATTTTTTATCAGCTATGTAATGAGCAGTGTATTGACCGGACTTGTTATCCGGAAAAAGATGTTGATTTTGATTCTAAGTGTACATTATGCGAGGTGTTGTCCGGACTTGTTATCCGGACAAAGTTGGAATTAATTCTAAGTGTTAACCGGATAAAGCTTATGCTATGTGTTGTCCGGATGGTTGACCGGATTTGAAGTCCGGCTAAGTCAAAATTGACTGGATTTGATGTAATGTTGTGTTTTCGATGAGAAATGTTATTTTATCATAAAAAAGAAGTTTTAAAAGAAATAATTTTGTATTGATAATAATTTCAATGGCTGCTGTTTATTTGAAATTATTCTATGAAAATATTTTGATGAGGAAATAAGGGTGGCATATCAAGGAGAGGTGTACCATGGGATAAGGGTGGCATATCAAGGTGAGGTGTACCATGGGATAAGGGTGGCATATCAAGGAGAGGTGTACCATGGGATAAGGGTGGCATATCAAGAGAGGTGTACCTTTGGATATAAGGGTGACATTTGTATGTGTGTTGTATGATATAACTCATTCTATTATATCCTTTAAGACTACCGTGGTCCGGAGTCTTTATTTCTTTGTGACTTAAAGATTTAGGATCAAGGTTCTTATTAGAAATCATAGTTTGGATGTTATTGAGAAGAAAATGTCAGGTTTGGCCTAAAGCTTTATATAACCTTGTTTGGTTAAGAAAAGGTTTAAAAGTGGCATTATGTGGAACCTGATTGGTTCAGAGTTTTGAGATTTGAATAAGCGGAATGCTTTGCTTGATAAATGGAAAAGATCTGGTAGTACGTTTATGTACGTTTCTATATATGAAATGATATTTTCCCTAAAGGTTTTGGTGATTTTTCACCCTGCAATAACATAAATAGGGTATCTCACTAGACCTTTCGGTCTAACCCTCGTTTTGTGATTTAAATTATGTGTTGCAGGAGGTTCGGACAGTAAGGGGAAGGGAAGAGTTTAATATGTTTCTTTATGTGTTTCTCCTTGAAGATCTGCTTTGATTGATTAGTACAAGAAATGTATTTTAAATTTTTGGACCTTGTATCTGGTCATGTTAGATTCTTGTACTAAGGGACCTGAATGAAATGATTTCATGGATTTCTTTTGTATGAAATATGTGTTACATGCGATATGTGGGTTGGGGCCTTTCACCTTCAACATATGCAACACGCCTGAATGTGGTTGCACCGATGGTTAGTATACCAAAACCTTTTGTATATCCTTTTTCATTTCCTCCAAAGATCATGGAAGGGCCTCTTTCATCCTTATAGTCGATGAGCATGGATTTGTCTCCGGTTATCTGTCTTAAGCATCCACTATCAAGATACCAAATGCCTTTAACTTCTTGCACAAGGGAACAGTTTAAAAATTCTTTTGTACCCATTCTATTTGGGTCCAGCAATGTTAGAGGCAACAACCACTGAAATTGAAGAACCAGTGTCAGTAAAAGGCTTCACTAAACATGAAGAAGAGGCTTTAGTGGAATTACGAACAATGTCTGACGCTAATGGAATAGAGTTAGTAGGTGTCTTCACTGAGCCTGACGCAGAGGATTCAGTGGTGAGAAGAACAGCAACACCTGACACTGAAGACTTTGTGTCATTAGTTGTCTTCACTAAACCTGAAGAAGAGGCTCTAGTGGATTTCTACACCTTAGTTGTTTTAACAACCTTAGTGGTACATTTTGCCTTGGTAGATTTCTCAGCCTTGGCTACTTTCTTACCCTTGGCTGGGGGACCAGCCTTGGCGGCATAAGAACAGTTACTGGAAATATGTGTAGTTTCACCACAGTGTCTACACTTCCTACAGCTGAATCTAGCTTTGGGGCCAGGAAGTACTAGAGATGAAGAGGGACAAGCTCCAAGGATTCCCTTCTCATTTTTCTAGTAGGAACTTTTGAGGAATTGGAATTCTTAGGTGAAACATTCACCTTGAGTATAGACTTAGATTTCTGAGAAGATTCAGATATCTTGATCCCTAAAGAGGAAGAAGGTGCACAAGCTGAAGGAATAGATATTGATCTATGTGACTTGTCAGCCTTCTTGGGAAGAGGTGCTATGACAATGAACTACCTTTGTCTTTGAGACCTAAACTCAAAAGAGTTACTTCAAGATGACTCTCAGTGAAAGAAGACTGAGAGAAAGAAGTGTCAGGAAATAGAAGAGATGAAGGTACCAAACCTAAGCATGGACCTGTCAATGACACTATCTTCTTGATCATAGAAAAACACTAGAACAGTCTTAATCTTGGCAGGAATCTTAGCATTGATGATCTGAGAGGCTTTGCACCATTCTTCAATGGTAGCCTTTTCAGCCTTGAGTTCAGCAATAGCTTGCTCATACTCAGCTATAGCCTGTTCGTGCTTGATAGTGATGGTCTGTTTTACAATGACCCGATCTTTAAGACTTGCTTCAATCTTAGTCAACTCTTTGATGTTAGAATGAAAAATATTCAACTGTTGAAGATCAAGATTAAGCATTTTTACTTTCGATTTGTCAGTCAGGGCATTGTAAAGGTCAACCGTTAACGTATCTAACGCTGAGAGGCTAGAAGAAGAAGAAAAAGAAGAGGGTTCATTCAGAAAACATACCTGATGTTGGATTTGAATTCGACTTTGGTATTGATCTAATACTCTAAATAAGTTCTAAACAATTGAAGTGCAGCGGAAGTAATAATAAGAGCAAAACAGAGTAAGTGATTAGAAAATCTAAACACTCCAAGAACACACAGTTTCAACGAAGAAGATGAATGCAGGAAGATTGCTTCAAAGGTTTTTCAATTGATTCAATTGAAAATTTTGATGATTACAATACTGGAAGCACCACCGATTACAAAGGTCCTATCCGCTAT
>NW_020200588.1:83356-88354 GCF_001531365.2 Cynara cardunculus var. scolymus
TGGCTGTAGAATTTAACTTGAGCACGCATTACATCTATCAGCCTTTTGAGAGAAATCGAGTAGCTTGACCTACTCTCCATGTACTTGTTTAAGATCTTGTGCAAGAAGATTAGATCAAATACACAGAGATTGTGGAGGTCAGCATCTGTGAAAGTGTATATGTTGCCATCATCCCTCTTCACCGTATATTGAGTGTATAGCACGATCTTCTTCAGCATGGTGCACGGAGAAATGGTTTCTAGTGAACGAATGACATGCTCTGAGAAGACCTGCGTTGGTGGCTTGGTGAGTTTAGTGAAGTGAAATTTTGCTTTGGCAGAGGGCATTCCAGTTAGCTCTGGATCGTATGCGGGCTCTGTGTATGTGGATGAATAACGCCACCGCAGAATCTCTTCGACAGTGGTTATGGGATCTGTACGCATCTTCTGTATAGGAATCTTGTTCATCGATTCAATAATTTCAGAAACCTTCCCCACTGTGGTAGACTCTGGCGTTCTGGTGTCTTCTTCGAGTATAGGCCTCTAGGTAGACCCCTCTGGTAGGATTGGTTTGACTGTTCCTACCAGAGCATCGAACGTACCCGTGGACGTTTCTTCTTGTATATTTGCAAGTTTAGAAGAGCCTTCTCCGATTTTGGGGATGGGAGCTCTGCCTTTCTTCATCCGAGCCTCTACCAAAGACGCCTTGAGGGCTTGAACCAGATCAGGGTCGTCGTATTCATCTTCATTGATCTCCTCTAGTGTGTCAGAGCTAGACCATTTCTTTGGCGACGCCTCTTCTACTTTACCCTTGCCTTTCCTCGTAGGCTCTGAAGATTTTTCTTTGGAGAATAGGGCTGCAGCAGARTCCACTATTTTCAGTGGTTTGGCAGAGGTTGATTTCTTTGGCTYWGTCTTCTTCTCCCCCTCATGACGATCAGGGTCATTGCCTCCCTGATCATCATGGATTTGAGTAGCCTCTGTCTTGCACGGGGTGAGGGGAGCATTCTTCAAGCGCCTGAGAACTCTAGAGGCTGCCTTCTCCATCTTCTCTATTACCATTTCAGCATTCAGAGTGGCGGTATTGATATCCATCTCTATGGCCCATATCATTTTAGAGAAGCAGCGATAGATTTCATTTCGGAATGAGTCACCTTCTTTGACGAGTTGCTTCGTGCAGTCTCTGATGGATTCGTTAGTAGCTCTGGCCTCTTTGAGAAGATGGTCGTGGTGTTTCCGCACAGTCTCTCCAAGAGCCTCAACCATTGCGTCTAGCTCTCTGCGAGTGGCTAGATGGTTAATGTTAGCCCTGGAGGATGAGGAGTTGACGCCAACAGTGATCGCAGAGGAGAACATCTCTTTGATTTCATTCTTAAAAGAGGAGTAGTCCGTGTAGCTGGCGGAAACTATGTCTGCAGCGTATTGGGTGGCGACCTCTGTCAGTTCTGTCTTTAGAGTGCTGACGGAAGAAGGATTGAGAGACACCATGCTGAAGGCTTCTGTGAGATCATCCTTTTTTAGGACAGAGCTCTGAAGGGCTGATAAGGTCGCCTTGAGTTCAGAGGTTGTAGAAGTCAACTCCTTCAGAGCCTCTGTTAGAGGTGTAAGATCCTCTGTCGTCGGAGAGGAGGAGAACAAGTTTTTCAACTCATCCAACCCCTGGAATACCGTTGTGGCGAAGGTTTGCAACTCCTCATTCGTCACATAGGCACTCGGGGAACCTAGGTCACCAACACATGGTGACCTAGTAGCCTTGGAGTGTGAGGCGCCCTTAGTGACTGATTTGGCGTTGTCATCTCGGGGACTTCCACCAGATCCTCGGACATCCCCAATTGGAGAGACTACCGATGTTCTGTCGATTTCGTGCCTAATAGGTTCAGAGCCTAACTCGGAAGAGGGATCGAGTGGAGACTTTGGGCGTTCTAGACCCGCAGCCTCGGTGATTCTCTCGCATGCCTCTGAAGCATGACTGGGTGGTTCACTCACGTGTGGAGGGGCAACAGATGCCTCTCTTGGTTGTGTCGAGTCCTTGGGCGAACGAACTCTTTTGATAAAACTACCATCCTTTTGAGAGGATGATGGAGTAGAATAGGGTTCCCGGTTTGTGCATTCGACAGAGGACGAAAGAATGTCCTCTGCGAGGTTAGTTGGTTCAGGGTTCAGCGTGTGCACGCTTTCTTCAATAGGGGTTCCCTCTAGAACAGGGTCCCTAGACATGTTGGTTGCACAGGGAGGGGGGCTTGGATGTGTGCCTTCGGCATCTTTTTCACCCTCATCTAACTCCACTTCTTCCTCTTCGTCGTCTAATACGACTTCTGTCCCCAAATTTACCACCTCTATGGGCACTGTAAAACTCTGTTCGAGATAGAAGATTATATCTTGTATTTGTTCAGAAGGGGACTCTTCTCGAACAGCTTTGCGCAACCTTTTGCACTTAGGTACAGCCTCTGTCGGGCCTTCTTGAACCTCGGCCTCTGTTACCTCAACCTCTGTGGGTTGGGCCTTATTTGATTTCTTCTTTTTGGGTTTTGGCAGAGGACTGTTTGGACCCCTTTCTTCTACGGGTCTCTTTTTCCCTTTCTTTTTCTTAGAAGGATCGGCATCCTTGTGAGTCTTCTTAGACTTCTTTGGCCTTTGTGGGGGACTACTAACTACTCTCGGTCCTTCCTCACTCAGCTCCCTTGCCTCTGCAGGCTCCTCCATTCTTCCCTCAATTCTCATTTTTTGCACTTTCTCACCTATTGGGATACCTATTCGTGGAGGGGTTTCAGGGACCGGCTCTGGTTTCCTGTATCCACGTCTATAAGCCTTCCTATCTCCCTTACTAAGGTACTTGAGTATAGCTTTTGATAATGGCCTCGGGCTTCTGTAACCTAGCTTATGCTATGTTGGATGAAACTCCTTCATTGGGTATAAACGAGCATTCGGCTCTGCAGAGGGCAGCTTCTCTGCAATCATGTCTCCAAAGACCAAGCCGAAGAACCTCTGTAAGATCAAGTTTCGGTGATTGAGGTCTTCCTTGGCTTTCTTCTGTGCTTTTACCTTCGATTTCTCACCCCGTTGAGTAGCACATTTYTTCTTGATTMGRCCCACCATATCATCAAAGATGAGTTGCGCGTAATCCAGGGGAAAGTTGAAGTATATTCCATAGACTATGGAGAGCATGGCATGAGATGCTTGATCGTTGCTGCCGACCTTCCCCGTTAAGCAACAATTGATGATTGAAAACAGAGTATTCCACATAGGAGGAAGGCCCTTCCTCTTGAATTCAGTCCGTTTGACGATTTTCGTCTTTGCCATGTAAGAGTGGAATTCGAGGAATTCGATCAATTCCTCATCTGTTGGAGTTGGTGCAAAGGCATCCAAATGAAGATCGTTCAGAGTAGGTAGGTGCAGGGCAACACGTAGGGTTTCGACGTTCATCTCCATTGGTACAAGGGATTTGATTATTGGGTGTGACGCATAGCTTACTATGCTTAATCCAACATCTTTCAGGGTGCAGATGTATGAACTGAGAAGAAATTGGGTGAGATAGGTTTCAGGTGTAGGTTTTGTTGCAGTGAGTGCGTAATAGATGGGGTTGTTGCGAAGGATTTCCAATAGTGGATAAGTGTATTCAGGGAAGCCATTTAGGGATGGAGCAAAGTAGTAGTTGTTAGGTTTCTTTACCAGCATCACTTTCTCATATCGATTTTGTAGAAATGATATGGCATGAGATGTCAGTGCTTGAGATTGGTTCACTTCATCATTGCTTGGGTTGTTTTCGGATTGAGCGGAGGCGGATGCTGAGCTTGAAGACATAGTTGCAGGTTGTCGGAAAGCTTGCTGGAGGAGTATTTAGAGAAGTGAAGGGGTTTAGGATGGGGGGAAGAGTATTTATAGTGAAGAATTTTGAATGTGAATCGTTTATTTGGCTATATATTGTGATGAGTGGTTTATGGGAGAGACGAATCAAAATATGTCACGTGGTGTTGGGAAGACGCACGATTGATGACGTGCGCCCCCGTTTGTGACACGCGCGTGGTCAACTTTAACCCTTATACACAGAACCACACTCACCATATCAATAATATAAAACTATAGAAGAGTTTTGTCAGAGACCTAAGGATAATAGAGCCTCTGTGATATGTGCGGGGCCTTCTTACATGTTACACCTTTATATACTGATAGTCTAGAAATCATACAAACATTAAGCAATCTTCAATAATCATGATGAACATCAAAGATGGAAAGAATATGAACAAAGGATGATTAGATTGATAGAGAGAGAATATTACAGCACTAATCTTGATAAATCTGCTAATGACGATTGTTAATTACAATTACAAGGAAATCACTATTTATACTAGGAAATTGTAAAGACTAAACTATTACAAAACAATTACACTAAGGAGAAACTTGAATACAACATTAAAGCACTAACTTGAACCCAACATTCTCCCCCTTTGGATTCAAGTTTGGACCTTTGTAAATTTTGTTTTGCGCAGTCCAAGTATTTTCTCTAAGCTTCTCAAAGCATTCATGTACTGAATCTTCTCCTCGAGCAAATTTATGGCGTTGACAAGCAAGTATCTTTCTTTGGCATTCATCCGTTCAGATTCCACAGCCTTATCATCCATCACCCTTTTCAAGTCAAGTGCCCTTCTTACTAGCTTGATCGTACCGTCAGAATACTTAATCAACTCACTGAATCTCATGAACTTTTTGACTTGAAGTTGAGCAAAGTAGATAACCCCAAATTCTGGACTTTCAAGCACCATGTAAACTTGATAGCCTTCAATGTCTTCTAAATCTTGATTAGGTCTTTTGAGGTTGATGATTCGTTGACTGTCTTCAAGACCCATTTGAATATCAATAACCATTGACAGCTTTACATGATTTTGAATGAATCTTTTAATAGCATCCAGAGCTACCAGTTCTCCTTCCTTTCTAATTGTCATGTTCTTGAGTTCGAAGTACATGTATTTGAGGTCATCCAAATATAAGTTCGAGAAATCAGCTTCGCTGAATCTCCAGATCT
>NW_020200588.1:88990-90062 GCF_001531365.2 Cynara cardunculus var. scolymus
CACTGTTGAATCCTACATTGGTAGACAAGTCCATTAACAACCTTGTTTCTACTGTGGAGTCCGCCGGCTTTTCAACCATTGGCTCGATCCTTGGACTTGTCTCCACATCTTCATCTTCAATAACAACAGCCTCAATTATTCTTTCCCGAACAGTTTTCGGGGCAGAACCTTCAACAGTTACGTCCTGAGCTAATGACTCTTCACCCATCCTTGCACCTAGTTGAGATGTCTCAGCCAATCTCTGTCTTTTCATCTCCCCCTCATGACAATCAGGATCATCCTGATCGTCATGTCTTCGTTTAAGAGATGTGGCTTGAGACTTGCAAGTTTCTTCAAGTATAGATACCCTTTCAACAAGAGCATCCATTAAACGTTTCAGATCTTGGGAATGAGATGTGATTAAGTTGCTGACTTTAGAAAAACTAGCTTTAATCACATCCTGAAAAGTCAAGAACTCTGAGGCTCTAATTACAGGGATAAAATCAATTTGTTGGTGTAAGAGACCAACTAAATATGCATCTTCAGCGTCTTCACTTTGAGAAGCCATCAACTTAGCATATATAAGAGATTTCAGCTCGTCCACCGATTGATCTGGTACTCACGGTTCAGTTACAGGTGGTGGTGATGGCGCAGATGGTGGCTCTTCTACAACAACTTCTTTWCCCTTCAACAATCTCTTCAAACTAGCGATTTGAGCGTCAAAGTTTTCTTGAACAGCCTTTAGGGCGCCGTCCAAATATTCCCTTGACACAAAGTCGGGTAAGCTCACACCTGGTTCACGTAGAATACCACTTGAAACAACAGTTGAGTAAACTGTTGTGCCTACGTTCAATGTTGGCATAATGTTAGCATTGGTAGGACTTCCGACCTATCCTCGTGAAATGT
This sequence comes from Cynara cardunculus var. scolymus, assembly GCF_001531365.2. Lineage (NCBI taxonomy): Eukaryota > Viridiplantae > Streptophyta > Magnoliopsida > Asterales > Asteraceae > Cynara > Cynara cardunculus. Next base: position 89,876 of record NW_020200588.1, read on the forward strand.
CAAATGACATCACTCCGGTCATTCCAGCTAGTTCACCAAGAACTGCACTTGGAGCAACAGATGCTCCTGACTCATGCGTACCTAAATGTATCGGCTCTAGACTCGAGGTGCACAGAATCGAAGTCGTAGGCTGGGGCAGCGACCTACTAGTTTCAATAACTACATTCTCCGATTGAGAAGTAGTTAG
>NW_020200588.1:90577-91746 GCF_001531365.2 Cynara cardunculus var. scolymus
ACACATGAATCTCAGTAGTAGATGTGGTTGCCCGGCTAAGTGTTTCGGTTTGGGAAGGAGCTTGATCTTCTTTTTCTGCTCCACTCACACCCTCTCCATTTTCTTTTTCTTCCCTTTCTCTCAATCGCTCTTCATTTTCAACTTCAACTCCCTCATCTTCTCCTTCATTTGATAAATCTTGAAGAATGCAATCATAATCATCACATTCTTCAACATTAAACGATAAAGAACGTAGACTTGGACAAGGTTGCTGAGCTGAATATTCTGGAAAGATCGTAGCAAGATCGTCCACAAATGTTCCAACAGGAATATTCTGAGCGTTTGTTCCATCATCATCATCATTTTGATTATCACCAGAATCTGCTCGATTATCTGATTCAGTAGCTTCCGAACTAGATGAAGCTCTGGCAGTTAAAGTGCGTTGCTGATCAGAAGCTCCCCCCACCTGTTCACCCCTCTCACTTACATTTTCTCTCAGCACACTTCCCTGTTCAGGTACCCCTTGTTCCTGAACTCTCCCTTCTACTTCTATTTCTCTCTCAGCTGAGGCATGGGGTGATCCTTGGGCAAGTTCAACTGGTTCTGGTTGAACTATCGGATCTATCACTCTTCTATAGTCTATTACACACTGAGCATTCTGATCAGCTAGAKSAATCAATTCTGGTGGAACTGGCATAATTGAATCCAAATCTTCTACTTCTGTATGCTTCCGAATTCTGGTCATGACAAATGTTGGCCCTTTTTCTGAATTCGGTCTGGCTGGAATATCTTCATTCGCATCCATCATGGCCTTAATGAAAAGTTGCAGAAATCTTTGAAAAGGCACGAATTTTCTGGCCTTGGATGGGAACCTTTTAGCTTTGACCAGCACAAGTAATTCATTCCATATCACAAGTGCATAGTCATATTGTCATATAAAGCATCTCTGTCCTTTTCAATTGTAAGAGTACCCCAAAACTGTTGCAGGTACACCATAGGAACTGGTGTATAGGCATATAAGGCATATCACAAGTGCATAGTCATATTGTCATATAAAGCATCTCTGTCCTTTTCAAACAAAAAGTCTAAATCAATGAGCGGTTTTGGGTAAAACAAGCAGTCGCTACTGCTTCAGCCCATAAGAATAATGGAAGACTGGAACATGTGAGTAATGTCCGTGCCGCTTCCAC
>NW_020200588.1:95501-98355 GCF_001531365.2 Cynara cardunculus var. scolymus
TATTTTCACAAAACTATTCCATTCGCCATGGAACAAGGCATATACACAAAATGTAAGAACTTGTTTTCCAATAAAACTAGTACATCAACTTAAACAATAAACCATAGGTCGATAGCTGAAGCTTATGAATTTTATCAGCAAGCATTAACCATRTAAATTGCCTAGAAATCTCACCTGCTTGAGTTGYAATTCAGTCATGTKGAAGTGCAAATTTCCCACATAAAGCTTCCGATCAACTGCACCATAGGGTCCTGCAATACCACCTGCTCCACCAGTTGAAGCATTAGATTGCACAAGGTTCTTTTCAGCCTCCGAAGGTTTGACCATTACAGGTTGTCCAAGAAGTAGATGACCAGAGAGGGCAATTGCCATTGGAACAGACATTGCATCATAAAATTCGATATACCTGCAGTTATTGATTCAGAACAAAAACTAAATTACTGAGTGCCAAAGACTCAGCCATAACCAACTTTATGTGGAAGAAACTTAGCGGAAGAGTCTTTTCACACACAAACATGAATAAATAAATAATACCATTCCATAATATGTATTCTCTCAAAACAGAATACATCGATAACATTCATTAGTTAAAACGAAATATTGAACAATGACTAATGACATTAAATAGATGGACAGAGTTATTCAGTCAAAGTAAAAAGGCCCAAGTTAAAATGTCATTTCTGAGTATTATGTTCCACATAGACCTAGCTGTCTAGACATGCGCAAGGCACCATGACTCCATGAATTGGAAAGGGTTAAAAACTATACCATGAGAAGCAATGTGTGATGCAGAAAAATTAAGGCATAAAAGTTGAGGGAGAAAAGGAATGAAATTTTCAAAGATAGGTTATTCGTAAGGATAGCCGAACGATTTTTGAAGCCAAAAGATCAAATGAAGAAGTTAGTTATTTTCAAAGATCAAATTAATGAAGGCCACAACATTTGCAAGAAGGTACTCATAGCATTGTAGAATCAAATTTTAGAGAATCATCTTCTTCATAACACAGAAATTGCATTTCTTGAAAAGGAATGAAATTTGTGTACCTTGACGTCCTTTTCTTGATTGCCCCTCTCTTCTACAACTATTGTCCCATAAATGAGTTTCATATCTTCCTGTCCATCTATGTCTGTATAAAAACAATTCAAAGATCAAAATCATACATCAGATTCTTGAAATTCTTTGTAATGGAATTGGATTAGTATATATATGACTACCCAAGATGTGTAAATTAAAAAACATAAAATGGTTACAGGAACCGACCTAGTTACACCAGGATAGATTGAAGTCCTCTGACCAAATGTATCCTGTGAGTATATTGTCTACTAATTAAAATGCTATCATGGTATAAGGAGTTTGAAATCCAAATAATTTATATGCTATCATGGTATTAGCCTATTACTGACAGATGTGAGGAGAATAGGTTGAACAAAGCACATTACTGACAGCTGGTGGTTAAGGAAGAAAAACTAAGACTAGTGTAGAACAGATAAGACACATGTAGATACAATCATTTTAAAGCTTGGTACTTTTCTTTTCTAAACTACGATACCTCTCATTCTAAGGCTAGAAAAGAAGAGCCAGACATAATATATTTAATGAAGAGATACAGAAATCTGTGAGAACTTGAAGAGGAAAAGTTGACATGGGAAGAATACATACAATATCTGGGTAGTAGAGAGACACATTAGGAATAGATCTCCATGGGCCCAAGTGAAAGGTTTACAAATGCGTACAAATCGCTTGCTGTGATGCCAAGGCAGCTGCACGCATAAAAATATAAACTGCCAAGTGCCAAGCTTGTATGCTGTGTGTTGAATCCAGTGAGGAACATTGAAGGTCCAGCTACTGCCCCTACTAATAAAGCCCTCCATCTTGCTGTTCTGAAGTATAATTGCACATTGGAAGTCATATATAAGCAAAATGACATGAAACCAACTAAAATATTGATTATGATGTACATGAAAAGCTCTATTCATCTTAGTACTATGTTTTTCCATTAACAAGTGCATCAGATAAAACAATAGATAAAATGTGGACATGAAATACAAAATATGATAATAAGCCAATAAAGAAGACCACTTTTAAACATTCATAGAAGAAGCTTAGGTTACATAAACTGCTTAATGGAAAAAGATTGTTCATGTGTCTCAATATAACTAAACCTTAACTTAAACCAGAATATGTCATAACCCCGTTAGAATATATACATGTACACACACATACTACATACAGGTATATTTCTTGTTTSCTACAAATCAGAAAGCACTATGAGAAACGAACATTTAATTAATCAAGAGTTAATAAAATGCTTTACAGTGAGAAAGATTCAACCTGTAACACCTATAGGACCCCAATGAATTAAAGCAAGCCAGTTATTATCCATCTTTGGGCATATAGGTCTATGAAATATCAAGTAAAATGGTACCATTCAGATATTTACGACTCATAAGTTCATGTGAGTTTAAATCTTTCTGGACACATGCGAAGATGGAATTAATTTCAGATATAACTAAAAAGATGGAATTAATTTCAGAAAATTGGTGGTTTCTTATACAATTACGAACAGAACTAACAAGAACCCATTGGAAAAGATTGTAACCTTCCATCTATCACCAAACAATCAGTGAAAAGTGTCATACAGATCGACTGTTATACGAGATGCTAGGTAGTCTTCTTCAGGAGTACTTGAAATGATTGTATGCTTTGTTAAATATATACATGTACACACACATATGTATTTTGCTTTACACTATACAACCACACATGATGCAAAATTACTCAACTGCAAACCAATAACCTAGTATATTAATCCAGAATGTATGAAGATATGATTTCAAATATTCAAACAACTTT
>NW_020200588.1:100220-101809 GCF_001531365.2 Cynara cardunculus var. scolymus
AAGTGTAAACTTGAATAAGCACACATTCAACACTTAGACAATTAAGCACAAGCACTTGTCCGGATTAGTAATCCGCACAAGTTTATCTGGTTTATAAGATAGACAAAATTATCAAGTTATCCGGATTAGAAATCCGGGCAACACATGGACATAAACCGCACAAGGATAAATCGCACAAAGATAAAGATTTAAACCGATCACAAAGTCAAACTTAATAAACCGATCAAAAAGTCAAACAATTAAACCGATAAAAAAGAATTCAAACACTGTTCAAAGAATCAAACACTTAAACCGATCAAAGTCAAACRCCRTTCAATTTAATACCGTCCAAGATATATACGATTGTAGAAATAAACCGCTCAAAAGTCCAAGACTTACCAAGCGGATTCTAAACCGCACACACTTACCACKCGGATTGTTTAAACCGTTCAATATCCGAACAAGTTACAAATTTCTTACCAGCCGGATACTTTTAAACCGCACACTAAACCTTTCAAAGAGTTACACAGTTTATCAGCCGGATTCTTTAAACCGCACAAAGCATCAACTAATCCGCACAAAGCATCAATGGTTTGTCAGCCGGATTAGCTAAACCGGTCAATGTATCTGCCCAAATGATGTCCGGTATATCCTATATCAAAACAACTAGAAACACACAGATGTTAAACCGCACAAGCTTTAAGCGGACAAAGATTCAAGCAAAAACACAAATTTTACACAGATCGATAAAAATTCTAAAATTCGTGCAGAAAATGTGTAAAATGGATATATCTTCAAATCCAAACTGCTGCAGCTTGCTTTGATACCAATTGATAGTCCAAAAATCATACAAACATTAAGCAATCTTCAAGAATCATGATGAACATCAAAGATGGAAAGAATATGAACAAAGGATGATTAGATTGATAGGGAGAGAATATTACAGCACTAATCTTGATAAATCTGCTAATGACGATTGTTAATGACAATTATAAGGAAATCACTATTTATACTTGGAAATTGTAAAGACTAAACTATTACAAAACAATTACACTAAGGAGAAACTTGAATACAACATTAAAGCACTAACTTGAACCCAACATATACCTAAACGGTTTGAAAATCCTCAGAGAGATGAGCACTTGCTCAGTTCAGACCCACAGAGCCTCTAATAGAAGCGCCAGAGGTTCTGATGAGTTGACCTCTGAGATCAAGATACTTCAAAAATTTTGGCACCTTCTGAGGTTTTAATTTTCAATTCAAAACTCCTCTTATAAGCCAGCTTCCATGGCTCCCCCTCAAAACAAAAACCATTTAAGATCCTAAGAAGAAGGTAAGTATCGACAGAGGACCTGTTCAAAGAGCCTCTAAGAGTTATCACAAAGGATCTGTGAAAAGACTTCTGTGATGAAAAACATTTGCTTCTTCAATAGGTTTTATTTCTTTTAAGCATATACTCCCCCTCAAACCCTGCATATCTCTGCAAGGTAAACCTGCTAACTAAAAAAACAAGTGAAGGTTAACCAAGAAGTAAAACTATATACAAAAAGAGATTATTAAAAGTAAGACATACAACACTTAGAACTCTGGGCATGTCATTCCTATTTTTT
>NW_020200588.1:105879-106447 GCF_001531365.2 Cynara cardunculus var. scolymus
GTTGTCCAAACTTGAAAATTCCTATCTGACTCTGTCTCATAAATTTCCTTGGAATGGAATCCTTCCTTTTAGAAGGTGAGAAAGAGTCAATATAGTATTCAAAAGCAACATTTTCCATTATTAAAGAAGTTCTTGAGTCTTGAGCAACCAAAAGCCTTCGTCTTTTAAAAATGGACTTAGTATTTGGAATGTTACTTTTAAGATTTTTTTGAAGATCTGAAGGTATTCTCAAGAGTTTTGTTAGATTTAAAATCTGGTTTGTTGTCAAATTCTGAGAAACCCAGACCTCTTCTCCCTATGTTAACTTTGATCTTTTTAAAAAATTTTGAGCATATTGAAACTTTTTAATCTTGAGCTCTCTTTCAAGAATATCTTGATGCAAAAACTCTCTTTCTTTTTGGAAGTAATCTTTGACTGAAGCAACATTGCATTTCTCATGCTCTACTTTCCTTAACTCATCAACCTTGTTTTTTAAATCCTTTTCAATTTTGGCAAACTTTTCTTTTGAGGACTTTTCCAAATTCACAAAGTTTGTTTGTGCCTCTTCGAACATTTTAAAAAATCTATT
>NW_020200588.1:107485-108555 GCF_001531365.2 Cynara cardunculus var. scolymus
AATGGCATGAATCAAGATTATCAATGATCTCTTTGTATAGATCAATTGATTCAGAAGAGTGAGAGTGGAAACCTCTTGGTCATTTGAGTCAGAAGAGTCGGAGTCAATTTTTGCCATATTACAGAAGATCTCATCCTCTGTGTCTGAGTCTTCCCATTCAAGAAGTCCCTTCTGATCATCTTCGTCTGAGGATTCATCACTGACTAACTCACTAGTTTGAGCAAGCAGAGATTTCTGTTGATAGTACTCAGCCTTCTTTTTGTAGAAGGCTGAATCTCTTGGACCCTTTTGTGGAGCCTTAGGCCCTTTTGACCAACAHTCAGCAGCAAAGTGGCCTGGCTTACCACATCTGAAACATCCTTCTTTTGTCTCTTCCTTCTTCTGCTCAACTATCTTCTGTGGAGGCTTCTGCTCCTCCTTTTCACTTCCATCAGATCTTCCACCTTCTGTGTAATTTCTTCTGTTGAAACTTCTATACTCTTTCTTTTCACCACCCTTCCTAAATTCTCTGGTGATCAATGCCAGAGTTTTCATCATTTCTTTCATTGTTACTTCTTCTTCAGAGCTCTCATCACTCTCTGCGATCAGAATCTTCTTTTTCTTCTTCTTCTTCTCCTTTTCTTCCTTCTTTGATTCTCTCCCATTACCATAGCCAGCATCTTCTGCAACTAGAGCAAGAGGACCACCATAATTCTTCTTCATTTGAAGCACTTGAGACTCTTGACTTTTGAGAGAACCAAACAAGTCAGCCAAGGTCCATGCTTTTAAATCCAAGGTGGCCTTCATTGACATGGTCAAATGCATCCATTCATTTCCAAGACTTTTCAAGAACATAGAGTTGTTGTCCTCTGTAGTTCTCACCACTCCATATCTCTTGCAATTGCTGATTAAGGTATTGAACCTGGAGTATGTGTCTGACAGGGACTCACCCTCCTTAGCCTTGAAGCTATGATATTCATCAATACAAATGGCTCGGTTGTTCTTGAGAGTCTTTTTCCCTCCTTCGATCTGTTTCTCCAATTCTGCCCAAATATCCATAGACAGATGGCAGTGATCAATACATTTGAAAA
>NW_020200588.1:109448-135527 GCF_001531365.2 Cynara cardunculus var. scolymus
GAACAGAAACTTCACAGAAGACCAAATCCGCATACCCTCTGTGAGCCATCTCAGAGGCTCTGCTGTAATTGACTTGCGTGTTCTTTTTGACAAAGGACCATTTTCCAGAACCTCTGTGAGACACATCAGAGGTTCTGCCACTTTTCACTTGTTAGATCAAACGGCTTCTATTGCTAGTCGCTTGTTGTCTTCTGTGGAGATAACCTTCTATCAAGACTTACAATATACTTTTTCTATACTTTTACAAGACAGGAATAATGGAGCTAACACCTGAGCAAGAGAGAATGATGAGGGATCACTGGAGGTTGATGTCTCAGAAGTTTCTTCCTTCACATCCTTGTCCATTAAGCAGAAGTAGGTCGTATCTTCTTCATCTGAGGATGATTCATCAGACGAATCAGCCCAATCATGTTCTTCAGTGACAAGACCTTTACCCTTTCGCTGAGAACTCTTCATCTTCTTGTACTTCTCCGTTAGATCCCATCTTGTAAAATTGTAAGTAAGAAGTTTCTTACTCTAGTATTTAAGACTTAGTCTTTTGAAGTGGTCTAGACCAAGAGCTCTTAAGCAAAAGACGTCAAGAGACATAGCTCTTACTCAAGAGCTAAATGTCTCATATACAGAGCCCGTGCTCTACCTGAGGGAAGATCAAAACTTAAGCATCAAAAAGGTTATGTGCTTGATGTAGAGCATCACTCAAGACACAGAGCCTCTGAGTTTTCTACTCCCATGGATTGCGTGCTCGGTTCAGACTTTCCCATAAGACTCTTAACAGAATATAGAACGCTTGACTCGGTCCCCTCCACTTTGCAAGGAATGTGAACAATAAGAAGGCGAAACAAGAACTCAGAGTTCCAAGCCAAGATTCTAGGAGATTCTATTTTAGCTTAGTTTTATTAAAGGAGGCATCCTCCTCAGGTTACAAGTTACTTGAAAGTGCCAAATTAGACTATGCTCTAGAATAGAGAATTCTAGTCAGAATACATTTAGAGTGAGAGTTTTATTGTTACTACTTCTCATCTAATAAAGCTTCCGACTTATTCAAGTCTGTTTTACATTCCTACTTTTATCTTGAATAAATTGTTAGACCATTTCGATTACACAGTTACCATTCTACCCATACTATGATTTTACTGTGTTTTCTGTAATTAAGAGGAATCTGGGTTCCAACATTCTCCTTTAGCTTCAGATATTTATTGTTTTTGCCTCTGAAGAAGGATGAGGTTTTTGAGGATGGCGTCACAGTCTTCTTTGACCTGCATTCACTCGCAAAGTGACCTTTGCGTTCACATTTGTAGCAGGTCGTTGAAGCCTTGTCAATAGAACCTGACTTTCGCTTATCCTTAATGGTCAGCGAGGGAGATCTGCGAAAGTTACTTTGTCTAGCAAATCTTCTAAAAGACTTAGTTAGAAGAGTCAGTGACTCATCAAAGTCTGCAAGATCAGACTCTGACAAATCCTCATAGTTAGTGGAGTCTAACTCCGTTAAGGAAAAAGAAGAAGAAAGAGGAATAGAAGAAGATAGGAGTTCAACTAAAGAATATTCAGAGATCAAAAGCTAACAGGGAATTTTTCAAACCTCTGAAATCTTTAATGAGATTCCTCTTCAGTTGTCAAGAATGCTCGTGATTGAGCAATATCCCATAAAGAGAACTATGAGGGAGAGGACATATCATTGGACATCTTGAGACACATAAAATAAGTATCCCATGATTCTGGCAAGCATTCCAGAAACTTTTTTAGTGTCTCGGAGTTGGAATATTCTCTTCCAACTATCCTCAAGTTGATAAGGAGACATTTAAAGCACTGATGTACTTCAGAAAACGATTCATTCTTTCCACAGAGAAAACTTTCATATTGTCTTACTAAACTTATTTTTCTCGACTCTTGTACTAGAGAAGTACCTTCATATTGAACACAAAGTGTGTCCCACGTGGTTTTTGAGGTTCTTACACAGAGTGATAAACATCATAAAGAAGATACATGGCTATTATAGACCTCGTACCAGTGTCTATAACAACTTTCTTCTTATCTTCATCGCTCCATTAATGAGGAAACTTTGGAATCTGCCGTTTAGGAATTACTGCAGTCGTAGTTGTTTCAAGAACAGCCGGAGATATAGCATTTGGAACATAGGGTCCATTTTCTATATAGTGTGGAATTTCAGGATCCACATCTTCCACGAAGACAAACATCCGGTTCTTCCAGAGACAGAAGTTGTCTCTAATGAATCGGGGAGGTTTGGCAAGAGAGTCATTGTCGTGAAAGTTGGTGCTGGTGTTTTGTAAAGCCATTTGAAAAAAAAAATTATCTAAAGAAGAAGAGATAATAAAATGCAGATAAATACGAAACAATACAAAAAGCAACGTCTGCCCGGATACCACTTGTTGTTCCTAGCCGGATCTACAAGAGTTTAGAGATGATGAGTTTGTAGAAGGGGGGATGAATACAAACACAATAACTATCACTTTAAAAAAATATATATTGATAAAGAACGATCAATACAAATTTTTACAGATTCTTTGCGGAATAGACAAGGTAAAGAAAAACCTATCTAAAACAATCTAGAAACACACACAGATACACTTAGCAAATATACGAGATTTGTCGAAAGAGATAAGACTATAAGTGTGTTCTTCTTGGGTGTGCTTCTTAGAATTATAGAGAGGAACTGTAATATGCTTGTATCGCATATTGCATGAGTGAAGAGAGCACTCAGCTATTTCCACACATTGCATTAAATGAAATTCAGAAGAGGAAGAACACGCATCAAGCTTTTAGAGGAAACCTTGTCATTCGCTATAGTGAATAGTACTTGTGTCTATTCATGAACAGACATCCTTTCAGAGAGTTGGTGGGCACTAGAGTCACTAATCAGCTCCGTGCTGTACTATACACTTGAGAGAGTATGGGTTTGTCCTTTGTATGTGGAAAGAAAAGACAAAAACAATCGTGCATGGCAAGATTCATTTGATCACTGAATGTTGGAATAACGTTCGAGGTCTCTTCAGCATTCACTAAGGCTTGTAGTCTTCAAACATATGTTGACTAGGTTGTAATCGCTTAAAACCACTTCAGATCACGAATGCACTAGTCACTAATCTTTAGTTTCAGTCTTCGACATTTGCTGAAGGTTCTTGAGTGTGATTTTTGTCTTCTTGAAGTATAACTGTCGTTGTAGTATTACAATACATGTTTCAACAATCACTGAATAGACTTAGTGATGATCACTGGAAGTGAATAGACAGAAACATAATACTTCGATGGGTAAAAAGGATTATCATCAAATCAATGAGAGAGAGAATCAACAGTTGCAATGGTCGTAGCATTCTCTGGATTTTGTTCTCTATTTTCCATTCTTCTTCCTCGACCTCTTCCATGGCCAGTAGAAGTTCTTTCAGATAGTTTGAGATTATCTGCCATTCTTTCTTAATATTCGTGTTACTTTAACTTCCTTACAACCACAACAAATACATATACAGTTAATCACATACTAAAGTATGATAACATGTTTACTCATAGATCAAGTAGTTGTGACTCAAGATTGCATTAATCGCATGTAATCTAACTCTATCATACTTATCATCATAATAGGTTCAATTGTAACAAATTCCCAGGTCCATAATTCCAGTGGAACCTATTATCACATACTCCACACCTCTAGTTTATGTCTAAGTATCAAGCTAATCCCAGATCTCTTAAACTAAGGCTTTGATACGAATTGAAACAACCCAACAAGTAGTAACCAATACTAATTAACAAAATATCATACATCTCCACATATCAAGTACCAACGTTATACAAACATTCCAGAAGCAATATTTACATATGACAAGTTACACCCTTGTGTAAACATAATTTACTGCAATTTCCAAAATAAACCAATTATGAACATTAATGTAAGATTTATATCTTTTATCGTGGTTACACCGCCATTTCATATATCGTGGTTACACTGTCATTTCATCTATCACGGTTACACCGCCATTCATCTATCACGGTTATACCCAGGTTAGTTCATAAATTATGGAAGAGATTAAGGCACCACCTTGATTTATCCAGACAACACTATAACCGGATAGGGGTTACAGGTGAATACTATACTCTTATCCGGACAACACTATAACTGGATAGGGGTTACCGGTCAATATTATACTCTTATCCGAACAACACTATAACTGGATAGTGGTTACCAGCCAATACTGTACTTTTATCCAAACAACACTATAACCGGTGAAAGGTTATCGGACAGTCCTAGGCCTTGTCCGGATAAGGGTTCTCAGGCAACATTTTGTATCCAGACAACTTGATCGATGAGGTGTTCCAACCAGCTGACAATGTGTATAATGATGTGGCCTCATTGGCCACTGCTTTAATCGATGAGGGATCTCATCGGACAAACTTTGTTCGATGAGAGTTGTTCTTGGGATATTTAATGTCCGATGAATACATAAAATATCAATAGTACAATTTGCATTCCACATCCATCAAAATATGATACAATTATATTGAAAAGATATAACATCCAGATATAATCAAAGCAATAGGGACTCACCTTTTCCTTAAAATTCAGTTTCAAAATCAACTTCTTTCTGCTATAGGATATCCCAAGCTTTTTTCAGAGAATTGTTTTGAGAAAATTCCGAAGTGTGTAAGCCTTTTCCTCCTTCATATATACTTGCTATGAATAGCAAGTACACAACCGCCAAAAGGGGGAGCCTACCATGCATCCTCCTTCACCATTTTCAAATCCGATACATACACAAGCACCATAAACTGATTACTTTCCAACCTTTGAATGACAAAACTAACCCCAAACTTTCCATAATCAAATCACTTTAACACCTGATCAACTATATCTGGAACCGAATATTACAACTAGATAGGGAGTTCATCCGAACAACTAATGCTAGGAATGGTTGTAATAATAAAAATCCCAAGTTTTATGAATCTTGTGAATCTTTTTGTCACCGAAAATGCAATCATAATTGCAAATGTCTATTTCTACTGCGGCAATTAAAGTAGCACCTTTCTAGTCCTAACTGCATTCTCTCTAGGTCACCTAAAAGAAAATCTATAAGGACCCAGAAGAAACAGGCTCCCAAAGCCAAATCTGGCAAACCAGCTTCTCAGTTTGGTGAATCAGGTGTTGAGGCAGATCCTTCCCGTAAGCAAAAATATGAGTCTCCAAAACCTAATCATAAGGACCTATTATGAAATGGGTACCTAAAAATCTCTAATTTGTTTTGCAAAAGCAGCATGTGCACATTTGGTACCTTGACTCTAGATTTCCAAGGCACATGACTGGCAACAAAGAGTTACTCTCTTCCTTCAAAAACAAATCTGGAGGACTTGTTGTTTTTGGTGATGATATGCAAGGACAAATTAAGGGGTAAGGAGATCGCCATGAAGGTAAGGTTTCTGTCTCAGAGGTTGCTTATGTTTCTTGGCAAAAGCACAATATGCTCAGTATAAGTCAACTTTGTGATTCTAGCAACAATATCAAGTTCCAAAATGACTCTTGCTCAATGATGTCAGAATCTGGTCAAGAGATGCTTAGAGCCAATTGTAAGAGCAATCTATACCTTATGTACTTGTCACCAAAAGATGATACATAGACCATCTGTCTCATATCTTGCAAAAGTGAAGAATCCTTGCTCTAGCATCACAAGTTGTCTCATCTCAACTTTCCAAACATTGAGAAGCTTGTTAAAAACAATTTGGTTGACGGACTACCAATGGTAAAGTTCGAAAAGGAACATCTTTGTCCTGCTTGTGAAATGGGAAAACTCAAACGAGCATCCCATAAGGCAAAGATAGACGTTTCTTGCGTCAGACCTCTGCATATGCTTCATGTGGACCTTTGTGGTCCAATCTCTATGTAGAGCCTATCTGGCAAGAAGTAAATTCTAGTGCTTATTGATGAATTTACTAGATATACTTGGATTGAGTTTGTAAGGCATAAATCAGATGTACCAAAGCTGTTGATCAAGCTAAGACCAAGATTCAAGTCCTTCTACAGAGCAGAACTCAAAAGTCGAGGAGTAACAATGGTACAGAGTTCAAGAATGCAATGATTGATGGTACCTTGCCAAAGAGGGAATATCCCAAAACATCTCTACTACAAGAACACCACAACAAAATGGTGTAGTAGAAAGGAAGAATATAACTCTGGTTGAAGCTGCTAGAACAATGTTCACAGCCTCTGGTCTTCCAACCCATTTTTGGGCAGAAGCAAGCTCGACCTCATGCTTTACTCAAAACAGAGCAACAGTGGTCAAGAGACATTTGAAGACCCCTTATGAACTAATCAACCATAGAAAACCTAACCTTAAATTTTTGCATGTCTTTGGTTGCAGGTGCTTCATCCTAAATGATCATGATCACCTTGGAAAGTTTGATAAGAAGGCAGATGAAGGAAAATTTCTTGGATACTCTACAAATTCCAAAGCCTACAAAGTCATCAATCTTGGAACCAAGACGGTCATGGAGCGCATCAACGTCTCTTTCGAACGATAAACAATTTATGACTTCAAAGTACTCCGGCTCTGAACTCATGCTTAACCCTGTGACTTCCAATTCTCTATCAAAGTCAAGGGAATTGGAACTCGTGCAATTATTTGAAGACTTCAATGGTGATGAAGACATCTATGTGCGTGCACCTAGAGATGCCTATGCATGGGTTCAAGGAGAGCCACAATCTTTAGGTACATCAATCTTTGACAATTCTAAAGCCCCTACTCCTTCTAGTGATCACGTAGATCCAGAACCAAAGCTTCCCAACTCTGTATCAGAGGCCAGTTCAGAGCCAGAGACAATTGTCTCTATATCTGAACCTGGTCCCTCTGTACCATAATCTGAGGGGAGCAAGCAGAGCCATCATCACCTACAACGAGAGTAATGCCAAACATACCAATGGAGACAGATCCAACAACACCATCATCTGTGCAACCTCCAATGAGAAAATGGACCAAAGACGATCCATCACACCAAATCATTGGTGAACATTCAAGTGGTATAAAGACAAGAGCTACCACAGCTAATGAATTTTATTTCTAAACTTTCTAAGTGTGGTAAAGCCTAAGAAAGTTTATGAAGCCCTACAAGACCCTAGTTGGATTGATGCCATGCAAGAAGAGCTCTAACATTTCGAAAGAAACAAGGTATGGACTATAATTCCTTTACCAAAAGATAAAATTGCAATTGGCACTAAATGGGTTTTCAGGAACAAGATGGATGAGGATGGCATTATAATTAGAAACAAATATAAGCTCATTCAAAAAAGCTACTACCAAAACGAAGGCATAGACTATGATGAGACCTTTGCACCAATAGCAAGGCTAGAAGCTATACGCCTATTTCTAGCCTTCTCTACATATAAAGGGTTCAGAGTTTATCAAATGGTTGTTAAGTCAACCTTTCTAAATGGTAAGTTGAAGGAAGAAGTCTACCTGCAGCAACCACCTAAGTATGAGAGCTCAATACACCCAAATTATGTCTATTACTAAGACAAAGCTTTGTATGGGCACAAGCAAGCGCCAAGAGCTTGGTATAAACATCTTTCGTCCTTTTTAACTTCCAATGGTTATGAAAAAGGTAAAATTAATACGACTTTGTTTATTAAGAGGCATAAATGTAAGATGCTTCTAGTCCAGATTTATGTAGACGATAATATCTTTGGTTCAACAAACCAGAGACACTATGACAAGTTTTCTAAATTAATGAAAAGTGAGTTTCAAAGGAGTATGATGGGAGAATTAACATTCTTCCTCGGGTTCCAAGTAAAACAAATAGAAAATGGTATCTTTATTAATCAAGTAAAATATGTCTCTAACATCTTGAAAAAGTACCAACTTCACAACTATTCCTCAATGAAAATACCAATTGCCACGGGCTAAGCTTGACACGGATCCATCTGGAAAACCGGTGGATGTCAAAACTTATGGTGGAATGGTTGGGTCATTGTTGTATCTCACGACTAGTAGACCAGACATAATGTTTGCCACATGTCTATGTGCAAGATATCGAGCAAATTCTAAGAAGTCTCACCTATCTGCTGTAAAAAGAATCTTTCGATACCTCAAAGGGACTCAATTCTTGGGTCTTTGGTATCCCAAGCATTCTGTCTTTGAATTACCTGCATATACAGACTCTGATCATGCAGGTTCTAAACTCGATAAAAATAACACATCTAGGAGTTGTCAACTACTTGGCAAAAAGTTGGTGAGTTGGACATCTAAGAAACAAAACTGCATGTCAACATCCTCTACAGAAGCATAGTATGTAGCCACAGCAAGTTGTTGCTCTCAAGTGATATGGATGAAGACTCAACCCAAAGATTATGGAATTGAGTTTGACAAGATCCCGATTCTTTTTTTATTCAGAAAGCGCAATAGCCATCACTAGCTAACCCTATGTAACACTCCAAAACAAAGCATATTGATGTTCGATACCACTTCATCAAAGACCTTGTGGAGAAAGGTACGATTGAAATGCTCTTTGTTAACACATATCACCAACTTGAAGACATATTCACTAAGGCTCTTGATGAATAGAGATTCAATTTCTTCATCATCAAGTTAGGCATCCTCAGTCTACAATGACAAGTCAGAGCCTCTGTATGTACTATACAAAGCTTCTGCACTCACATTGAGCATAAAACTATTTATTTTTCTAAGTACATGAGACAAACACTCTGCATGTACTTTGCAGAGCCTCTTGGTTCAAATTTGTTTACTTGCCAAGTCCATGAGACAGAGCCTCTACATATACTATAAAGAGCCTCTTGGTTCAAGTTTGGAATTCTTCCAAGTCCATGAGACAGAGTCTCTGCATGTACTATGTAGAGTCTCTTGGTTAAATTATGTCGATATTGTGAGTCTGTCATACAGAGTCTCTATATATATATATACTATACAAAGCCTCTGTAACTTGAACTATTACTCGAGCATATCTTATCACTTTTGATCCAAGCATAGTTTAAGGGGGAGGAACACAAACCGCATCTATCAAGGGGGAGTGTCGGATCGCCAAGAATACAGAGCCTCTGTATGTACTATACAGAGCTTCTGCCTCATCAAATCAATTTATGAAGGCATAATATTTGCGTAGTCTAGCCATGAGCCTCTGTATTTGATCTAAATATATGTTTATATCTCATATCGTCAAAATCCTACTCTGGTCTCATTCTTGAAAACTTAAATTTCTCGAACAGAGCCTCTGTATGTACTATACAAAGCTTCTGTTCCAAGAAACTTGATTCCAATATCCTTAGTTTTCCTGAAAACTTAAAGTTTCTAGTAGAGAGCCTCGGTATGTACTATGCAGAGCATCTGTCCCAAGAAAAACTTGGTTCTAATGTCCTTTAGTTTTCTTGCAAACTCAAGTTTCAAATACAGAGCCTCTGTATGTACTATACAAAGCTTCTATCTCAAGAAACTTGTTGTCCATTTCTCTCTATGAACCAGAGCATGAGATTTTCTTGGTTCTTCTAAGTGTTACATTCAACCTAGAGGTATTTTCACTCTTATTAAGAACTCTAGTTGAAAAACACTTGTTATTATCCTTTCTTTAAAAAAGCTCTTATTAAAATAACAATATATATGGAGGGTCACCCTTGGAAAAGTGACAGACCTGTATCCCTAATTTTTCAAAAAAGGGAGGTGGGACGCACGTTGTCAACTGCAACAGACAGGGCACGTGTCCTCACCCCACAGGATCTGGCAAAAACCGTTCCATCTCCGACTCTTGGGGAGAAAGAAACACTCAAGTTCTCTTGGATATCTCCTTATTTAAAGGAGGAGTTATCTTCATTATGTTCTTTACGCTTTCAAATATCTCTCAAAATGCTTGACGATCTTCAAAACCTGGATGAACTTTTAGATTTTTGAAGAACTCTCAAAAGCTCACAATCACCAAAACTCATCTATATTCTTCAAACAACCCTTCAATGGTTCCAAGTAAGTTCATCACTTTCCTTATTAAAAAGTCCCAGTCACCAACATAAACCCTAAAATTCTTCCCAAAACCCTGTTCTTCGAACTAAAACCCTAGAAATTGATTCTTCTTCCCTGTTCTTGAAACCTGCAAACATAAACACAACCATATGTTCCTCACTATCAGAATCACACAACTCCGAAACACACATCACTACCCTCAAATCCATTAAAGGAACCAACCACAATGCGGTTCCTTTACCTCTCAAGCCTAAAAATCATGCCCTTCATCTTGTTCTTGATAACTTTGATTCCAGATATCACCCAATGGTTGATGTTCTTCATCACCACTTTTTAGACCCTCCCGTAACAAACATGGATGACATTGTTCCTAAACACTTCATCCAGAAATACTAGCAATCATGTGAAGTCATGACCAACGAAAGAGGAATCCCAAGAGAATAGTATCTCCCTGACCGCAAGGAGTACTGCAACGTGAGGATTTTCAGGTCACTTTCTCATTGGTACTTTAATCTCAACCAATATTGACCTTCATTTGGCTGAGTAGGCACCTCTCCCAACAGAGGAAGAGCTGGTAAATTTCTTGAAGATGTTGGGGTACAACCAACATATCAAGTACCTATCATAATTCCGACACCAGTTCCTACCACCAATGTGGAACGTTATATTCACATTGGTGAACAGTTCCCTAACCGACAAGATAGGGATCGGGAACATGTGCTCTACAAACATCTTGGAACTACTATACGGGATTTTCTTTGATTTGCCACATGATTACTCGCTCATCCTTTATACAGAGTTCAAGGCCATCAAGAAAAACTTGGACGTCTCTAAAGGCAAAGACCTGAAAGCACTTTTATTCCCATGTTTTCTAGGCCTTCTCATGAGGCCTAGCATAGATGTGATCCCAAATGCAAGTCATAACAATCAATTCATAACAATTCAATCTAAGAATCAAGATCATAAAGATGAATTCAAGATGTTGGCTTGCTTGATTATGTCTGTCAAAGTATACAATGTTCTTGATCTCTAATCTCTCTCAATCTCAATCTAAGTCTCAATTATGATTACTAACTAACAAAACCAACAACAAACTATTTATACCAGCTTCCTAAAATAGAAAGCAAACTAACTTTCTATAAAGGGAAACTACAATACAAGGCATATTAAAACATTTTAGCATAGGGACTTGAACAAAACAATTATGTTCCAACAAATAGATGAGCAGAACATTCAATGCTCTGCACCCAATGGCCAAAGTCCATATTCTCTCGGCATACAGACCCACTCTACACATGAATTGCTATCCTGTAGAGCAGCCTCTTCCCACGAAGTTGATCGAGTACATCAAGACGAGGGATGTGAGGAGAGTGTATAGACATGTTCTTGAGTCACTTGAACCATAGACTCAAACCCCGATACGTATAGGAGAAGCCCCATAGGGAAGGGGATGCAGAGAGGGATGTAGAGGTGAGAGAGAGGCAAACACAAAGGGCTTCAAAGAGACTGGAGCAAGAGAGGAGGTAACAAGAAAAGAGAGAGAGAGAGAGAGAGAGAGAGAGGAGTTGAAAAGAAGACAGAGGGAAGAAAAGAAGAGAGAGGACGAACTAGCCAAAATGGCTAAGTTTGAAAAAATATAGAGGGTGAAGAAAAGAAGAAAAAGAGAAGAGAGATAGAGAAAGGAGAAAGAACAAAGAGAGAGGAAAAGGAAGGAAGAGGCTCTGCATCTTCACCATGAAAAAAATCAAGTTCTAACGTAGAGAGCTCTGAAGGTATGGAAGAAGAGGGAGAGAGCTATGATTCTGAAAGCTCTGGTGGAGAAGAAGGAGATGAGGGTAGAGATGCTCTGGCTCAAAGGGAGCCAGAACAAGAAAGGTTTTGGAGTAGGCACATATACTTCCCAGCCTGACTTCCAATGCAAACACATCCTTTCACTCAATTGGTCGAGCAACAAGAGTCATTGAAACAAAGGTGCATGCCTCGAAGCCTAACCAGCCTAGCCAACCAGAGGTCGCATCTGTCTTTGGCTATAAAATCCGAAGGGAACCCACATCTCAGGGTTCATCTTCTCAAAAGGATGAATCCTTTGAAGCAACAAGTGGCATGTCTGCCCATTCCATGTTACTTTCCTCAACAGAGGAATTCGTTTCCTTTACACTATAATTATCCCCAACTTGTTCAAAGCAAGGCTTAGGTGCACATGACTTAGGGACCCTCTACAGGTATCCAAGTCCACTTATAGAGGACCTTCCATCTGACTCTGAATTTAGTGGAAGAGTACCTCTTGACAGAACAGCCATAGTATCCTCTCTGTGTTAGGAGATACGAGGATCGGCTGGAAATCCCTCCTCGTCCAACATACAAAAAGACTTGAATGAAGGTGTCCTTAAAAGAAGGACTAACTCTGGCCCAAAATGAGAGATGATTCCTCGACGAATACTTCTCGACTCGAAAAACTCGTGGAATCGACAGCGAACCAAAATGAGGCCCAACAAAGGGTCATTCATCTTATGTAGAAGGAGGACGCATAACCAATGCAGGCATCCACACATGATCAAGCGCTCATCCCTCTTAGTTCTCCTGTCGACTACTTCACCCAAACAGAGATGGTGGATCTAGGTGATCGACTCCTCGAAAAGGTGGTCGACTTCACATCCGACTTCAACAACACGGCCAAGGAAGCGGCTACAGAAATACGACGCTCATTGGCCTTATTCAAATTTCAAACATATGTGGAGATCACCATGGACAACCAGGTAGCTGTGGACATTGTGGAGCTCCTTGATGCCAAAGTCAAAGCCATGCCTCCTACAGAGATCCACACGACAAAGAAGAGGAAGCTCCGCTAACATCCTCTACATGCAAAGGAAGCTTAAAAAAGAGGCAACTTGATGATAATGAGGACCCAGATCAATATGGCCCTCAAAGTCATCAAAAGGGGGAAAAGCAGCAAGCGCAAAAATCAACAGTTGCCCCCTCTTCCTTTGAACCGGCTAAGACTCCAACTACTCAAGCTAATGCATCAACACAACAAGAAACATTATCGAAGGTGGATCCAGAGCGAGTTCTAGAGCATGTCATGGAGGAGTCTACTTTTAAAGCTCAAGTGTTAGATATGGCACACCCAGAGCCTGCCCAGCCAAAGCTCTGCATGTCACTTGGTGGACAGAGCTCTACACTCAAGCTCTTGACCATTTATGCCTTTACATCAAGTGACACTTCTTCCTCCTCGGAATGTTTATGGAGACAGCTCCAACAAGAAGAATGAACAAAGAGGAAGTGGAGGTAAATGTCTTGGAACCAGAGGAGGAGCAACGCAGAACATCAAGGCCTCCTCCAATGTCCATACCACTTCCTCCATAAGTGACAATCATCGTTCCATCGCCACATAAATAGGACCAACAATCCAGAGTTCCTATTCAAGGAATCAGAGTCGTCCCACCTACATAGAGGCCAAGCCACCAAGGTAGAGCAAGCACAAGCAGAACGAGCAGCAGTAAGACTCAGAGCTCTAAACCTGTCCAAGATCGTGTACAAGAGATCAAGGACCGGATGGATTCGATGATGAGACAAATCCCCAAATAAAATCCCATCGATGATTCTGAAGCTAACGAGAAGATATATAAGTTCTTGTACAACAAGAGTGAAGAAGTGCCCAAAGAAAAGATCAACTAACCCCCAATGGCATAGGAATACATTCGACAGAGGGTCCTTCATCAGTACACGTAACCCATTAGCCAAGTTCACTTCATGGACGGGATCAAGCAAGTGCTCGAAATCAAGAAGAGAACCTTCACGCACAACAAGATCATCTTCTATAGGTACATGGCAGAACGATCCCAGGGTCAGATCAGTGTCTTCACAGACTTAGATCTTATAAACCTCAACCCTTTGGATCTTCTTACTTTGTACTTCTATACAGATCATAAGAAAAAAAAGGATCAAATTCGCTCTCACCAACTATGCCATACGCCAAACGATGACTGACTTACTCGACTTCAGGTGTAAGGTGGAATTCCAGATCGCTCCTGGATATGGGGGTCGATCAACTTAGTGTCATATCACCCAACGACAAACTTGAAGACATTAAGTACATCGCCTCATGGACGGTGATTGTGGAGCAAGAGCTAGGGGTGGTCTATCAAGATGAACAAGGAGAGAAGGTGTTCTTCAGAGATGACCAGCGATTCAAGTATTCCAATGCCACTCTATGGTTCATACAGAATCATGTATATAGATGCAGTGATTTGACCCCTGGTGCAAGACAGAGAGCCACTATGCTTATTAGATCAATCGACAATGTACTTGAGTTTCGTGAGCTTCTTAGGAGGTTCATAAAACTTCAATATCTCTAGGTCTCTCTCAAATAACCTTTTAAAGACTTCTCTTATTATGTAATTTCAATTTTCAGTACTTGTAATTATTTTGAATTAAGAAATTTACATACAAAGGACCATATTGGCCTCTTGTTTTCCTCCACTAGATTTCCATTCAAGTAAGAGTCTTCTTGATTTACACTTAGGGGGAGATTGTTAGTTACCCTTTTCATAAAAGTGTAAGTAACAAGCCCCTTACTCTAGTCAATAGGACTTAGTCTAAAAAGATGCCTGGAATAAGAGCTCGGATGCAAAGGTCACCAACAGACAGAGCTACTTGGATACAGAGCAGTACATTGCATACAGAGCTCGTGCTCAAGGAAAGGAAGATCAAGTCTTAAGCATTGAAAATCTTAAGGACTTGATGCAGGGCTACTATTCCAGACACAGAGACTCTACACTACATGCAGAGCCTATTTCTGCCCTTGACTTGCGCACAAAGCTTCCAGTGTATCTCCAAGAGTTCCAACTATAATCTAACACGTGTGCAAAAATGGTTCGACATTTCAAGGAACGTGAAGGCTGAAGATTCTGGATATGAAGTCAGAGTTTGAAGCCTAGATTATAGTAGATTTTGTTTGTAAATGACATATAAATAGAGGTCTCTTCATTGGAAACTAGTGATCCGAATTGCCATATATTTTAGATACGCTCCAACTAGAGAGAATACTTGTGAGAATTTGATAGTTGTTGAGAGTTAATTTTTAACCTTCTTCAATTAATCAAAAAAACCAACTTGTTCAACTCTTTATTCTTATTTGAGTTTCTTTTAAATATGCTAACCTTTTCAATATCATAGTTATAGTTTTCGCTCATATATTGATGTAAGCTGTGATTATTGATACATTAGAGGATTTTGGGTTCCAACAGAGAATCAACAATCTCCTCCTATTTGATGATGCCAAAGCAACATAAAGAAAATTTCCTAAGATATAATAGTAAGGAAAAGTTACAAGTAAAATACAAGTCTCTTTTAACTATTTTGGGATCTTTTTCGGTGATACAATTTTCTTATATAAGTTTGGTTAAGTTGTAAAGGATTACAATTTTAAGAAAAACAAGTACACATGTGATAACTGAAACTGAAAACATATTCATTGACTGAAAGTTGTTAGTGAATGTAAAAGTAAATTGGAATTCATAGATACATGTCCCTATTACTGTTTTTAGGTATCTTTTTTCAATGATACTGGAGAAATTTATATTATTCATTGGAAAGATACAAGTGTTACAACAATAAGTTCTGGACCTATTACATATAAGTTGTACACTGAATGAAAAGATAAGGAAAACAAGATTTACAAGATAGAAACTTTTAGCTATTCTAATTTGCTGAAGTCGATGTAACCTGGTACTTCTTCTTCGTGCTTTTTCCGACGTAGATATTCCTTTCTGATCCTGCGGTCCATCATCTCACCATTTAGGTCATTGTCCAATCAATTTCTTAGAAATTCAAGGTGTTCTATTGGATAGAGCCGAAACTCAGATACTCTTTGAAAGCTATACTCGCCATCATAGTTAATGAACATAAGTCCATACTCAGGCTTGAAGTGCATAGTGTTAGGTGTATAAAGACTCTTCGCTGACAAAGTGAGGTTTAACATAAAGATATCTAGCTTCTTCAAGTCCTTTAGAATTTTTTCTAAGGAGAACTTAGTTTCATGTTCATTCCATAGAGTTGGTCCATCATTAGGATTTGAAGGTTTTCTTTTCTACCTGGCATCAATGCTAACACTGAAGGAACAACAACATACCTGGATATCTTCTTGATAAGATTGTTGAGTATGTCTTCGATGATCAGCTTTTTCCTTGACTTTGAGTGTTGGATGGATTGGAATATTTCCAACCATTCACTATAGCCATATTGACCAAGGTAAGAATGATATTCCATGATTGCATCAAGGTTGTCTCTAGTGATGACCATAGAGATGAGTGCTCCTCCATCTTTCATTCATCCTCTGATTGTGACCATTGAAATGTGATGGGAACTTATTCTTTTCTTTAAGCACTCTTCACTCCATCTCTTGTCATGGTCCCTCAGCGCCAGTGGTCTATGATGTTCACTTTCAGCTTGTGAGAGCAGCTGAACCTGAGCCGTGACAGGGTTCATCTTCTTCGACTTTCCTTTAGGAAGAACTTTAACAGCAAGTGACATGGCTAGCTTGAGGCTGTCTTCAGTCTAATGACGTTGAATGTGAAGTTCTTCCTTGTCCTTGAATGCTTCATCTCTTTCACTATCTATAAGGAAGTCAAACTCACCACAACCAGAGGTACGAAGAGGAACTTTTACTTTGATTGGGTCGCAAGACTCCCTTAGCTGAGTCATCTATTGGTCGAGGAGAGCTCTAGATGTTGGGATAAGAGTTATCTTTTTCATCTAGATGACCATAGGTAATAGAGGAGGTGATAGTAGAGAACAGAGAATGAGAAGTAATCGTAGCAAAGCTAGAGCATTGAACAATCATTACGGGTGTTGGAACCCAGATACTCTTAATTCTCAGAAAATCACAGTTGATAGAGAATAAGATTGAAGTATAAATAGTGAACTGAGTATGATCAAGCGATATATTCAAAATATAAATAAGAACTGTAAAAGACTTGAGTAATCGGATGCTTTTATTAGATGAAAATAATAACTTTCAATCTAAAATGTATTCTTACATAAAATAAGCTATAGTATATGACGGCAATATCAGGTAATTTGAACCTGAAGACGAAGCCTCCTTATATACGCATAAGTCAAACAACTATGCTATAATTATGACTTGAATCTCTGAGTTACCGAGTCCGCGTCCTTATCTATGACTTCCCTTGAAAAGTGGAGCGGACTAAGTCAAGCCGCCTTGATTCTGTTTGACACTTGCGAGAATGTCTAGACTTGCACGCGCGTTCCATGGGGAAGGAGACCAGAGGCTTTTCATGTACTCTACAGAAACTCTACATGTACTATGTAGAGGTTCTACATATGCAGAGGCTCAGCATGTACTATGTAGAGGCTCTGTGTCTGGAATGTAGCTTTGCATCAAATGCTTATGCTTTTTGGCGCATAAGGCTTGATCGTCCACAAAGATTGTGCGCGGGCTCTGTATGTAGGAAACCTTTACTCTTTGAGTAAGAGCTCTGGTTCTTGACCTCTTCTGCATGAGATCTCTTAGTCCAGACCGCTTCAATAGACTAAGTCCTATTGACTAGAGTAAGAGACATCTTACTTACACTTTCACAAGATGGGATCTAACAATCTCCCCCTATGTGTAAATAAAGCAGGCTCTTACTTGAATTGAAAAACATAAGTCTAGTCAAAGCTAGAGGTTAAAAGGAACATATGTTTTACATTATCTATCTAGAAAGTACATTACGATTGAAAGGAAAGTACATTGCTTGAAAGATAAAAATGTTTACAAAAGAAGGTCTAGATGTTTTGAAGCTTGATGAACCTCCTAAGAAGTTCTCGAAACTCCAACAGATTATGTATTGACTTTAGAATGATTTTAGCTCTTTCTTTTTCTCCAGGGGTTGTATCTCTGCTTCTTAGAAGATGATCTCTGATGTAACACAGAGTAGCATTTGAGTTCTTGAAGCGCTGGTCTTCTCGAAAAAATATTTTTCTTCCACGTTCGTTTCGGAAGACCACCCCTACCTCTCGTTCCACCAAGACGGTCCATGAGGGAATGTTTTTGATGCCTTGCAGATCTTTGTTTGGTGCAGTGACGGTCAATTGATCTACTCCCAGGTCCAGAGCTAGTTGAAAGTCAAACTTGCATCTGAAATCGAGAAGGTCTGTCATGGTCTGTCTTATCGCAGAGTTGGCCACAGTATACTTGATCCCCTTGTCCTTTTTATGGTCCGTGAAGTAGTACAGAGACAGAAGGTCCCATGGATTCAGATTTATTAGGTCACAATCTGTGAATGTGTTAATTTGTCCACGAGACCTCTCCACTGTATACTCATGGAAGATAATCTGATTGTGCACGAAGGTTCTTTTCTTTATGTCGAGGATTTGCTTGATGTTGTTGACAAAATGGACTGCAGAGATTGGTTGTGTATAACGATGCAAGAACCTCTGCCTGATGTTCTCTTAGGCCGTTGGATAAAGGTTGATCTTGATTACCGGTGTCTTATCTCTTAGGCTGTAAAGAAACTGGTAGATGTCTTCACTATAAGCCTTGACCTTGATTGGCTTGTCTAGGGGTGTTGGCCTCATCATTGCATCCATGCTGTCCTTGATCTTTTGAACTCGATCAGAGGGACGTTTGGTGCTTCGAGGCCTGCTGCTTGCACCTTGTGCTCTTCTTTGATTAACAGGAACCATCTGACTCATTGCTGGACTGACTACTCTGGTCCCTTGAGCAGGGACCCTAGCTCTGTTCGTATTTCTTGGTGGTGGAGGAGCAACTGCTATGACACCTTCAAGAGGAACAACAACAGGAATGGCCATGAGTGAAGCTACATTCACTGCTACCACCTCTTTTTCTTCTTGCCCTCATGTTGATGGAGCAGCTGTGTCCATGGTATACTCTGTTGAGTAAGACAGAGCCTCTTCTGAGTCAGATGAGGAGACGTATATAGCCAAGAGTTGGATCACGTCTTCATCTGTTTGTTGTACCTGTGGCTCTGCATGGGATGCCATGGGCATCTTTCCTTTTTGAAGTGCCTCTGCATGCGCTGGCTCACTTTGTGCTCTCTGCCTTGAAGACTCTTGCGCTGGCTGGCATGGGGCAGAGGCAGATGGAGCAAGGGGAAACCCTTAGTGTGACACTTCAAGCGGTGGAATGGTTCTCCCCCTCTTGATGATTTTGAGGGCCAGACAAATTTGGGTCCTCATCATCGTCAAGCCTCCTTCAGTTTGACACCTCGGCACATAGAGTGGGCTCCATTCTTCTCTTCGGCCTTTGCTCCTCTTCTTGGGGCATGGATTTGATTTTGGCCTCAAAGAGTTTGAGGATCTCTTCTGCAGCGTCCCCAACTCTGTGAATCTCCATGTCTGTGCGATAGTTGAATGGAGCCAAGGAGCACCGTATCTTGTCTGCTGCCTCCGTGGCCTTGCTGTTGAAGTCTGAAGTGAAATTTTCCACTTTCTGTAGGGGTCTGTCACCCAGAGCATTCATGGCCGACTAGGTGACGTAGTCTACAGGTACATTCAGAGGAATGGGCGCCTGGGCGTCATGAGATGAAGTGGAAGTCCATCCCTCTGAATGCGTACTATGACCCTTTACCGGGTCCCTGCATTTTTAGCCGTCAATTCTTGGAGTGTGTCGAGTCGAGAGGCATTCGTCATTGACTCGGTCCTCAATACTGCTAAGGATGCTCGAATCTCATCCAGAGCAGACGCAGAAGGTGATGGCTCTGCACGGGACATGTTGAGTTTTAGCTCTTCCAAGGAGCACATCATAGTGGTGGCAAAGGACTGGAACTCGTCCCTTGTGACATAAGTTGTTGGGGTAACCTCTGGCTCAACACATGGGCCAGATTTAGTCCTCGTTCCAAGGACACCTTTTGTCTCGACTTGATTGACGTTGGTCAAGGAAAGATTTCCAGCAGATCCCTGTGGCTCTCTTTGAGAAGAGTCCACTATTGTTGTTTCATCGTGAAGAGTATCCAAGGCAGGTTCAGAGCCAGCCGAAGGACCCTCCACGAGTGGACGAGGAGATTGGTGGAGAATCTCCAAGTTTGGTGCACCTAAACCTTGCTCTAAACAAGGTGGGGAAACTACTTGTGCAGTGGAAACGAATTCCTCTGGGTGAGATAGTGGCGTGATATGGGGAGACATATAACTTATTCTTTCAAAGGTTTCACCCTTTTGAGAGGGTGATCCCTGATACGTGGTTTCCCTTTGGATTTTATAACCAGAGGCAGATGCGACCTCTGGTTGGTTTGGCAGGTTTAGGTTTGAGGTGTGCACCTCTGTTTCAATGATCTCCGTGTCTCGACCACTGGAGTCAAATGATGTGGAAGCACTAGGAGTTGGGCTAGGGAAATAAGTGTGCCTATTCACCATCCTAGGCTGTTCTGGCTCACCCTGAGGCAGAGCAGCTTCTGCACCTCCTCCCTCCTCATCTTCTTCTTCTTCCTCTTCACTCTCTTCACTTGTTGTGTATGACCCATCAACATCATCAAAGTGTTCTTGGTCATCTTCTACGTCAAAGCTAGAGAAGTGCTCCAAGCCTTGATTGGCTTCTTCCTCTGCTCTGATTCTCTCTTATTCCTTAAGAAGAGCAATCTCTGCATCTCTTGCTCTCTCCACCCTCTCCTCCTCTGCTTTCAAACGAGCAATTTCTTTAAGTCTAGCTTGTTCAGCTATATCCTCCTCTTCCTTCCTCATTTTCTCTCTCTCCACTCTCTTTTTCTTTGCCTCTTCTCTCTTTCTCTTTTTCTCTATCTCTTTTTCTAATCTCACCTCCTCCTCTCCTGCCTGAGGCCTTTGAGTGTCCTCTGTTCCCTCATCCTCTTGGTTGGTACCTATGCGTGCTGGGGTTCGAGGCACTGGTTCTAATGCCTCGCGTGCAAGTCTATACACTCTCCTCACCTCCCTCATCTTCATGTAGGCTAAGAGCTTCATTGGGTTAGGCCTCTCTGAAGCGTAGCCTTCTTTGTTGACGGTAGGCTTGTAGTGTGTGAGCATATTCACCTTGTGCACAAGCAGATGTCCCACGTCAATGTCGTTGTCATCGATAACGGGTCTTAGAAGAGACCCAGAAAGCGAGGAAACATGAGCGATGGCAATTCCTTCCTTTTAGCCACCTCTTGGCACTTCTTGGCAACAGCGGCCTTGAACTCTGTGTAGAGGATCAAGGAGTAGTCCAATGATTAGTCAAAGAAGATGCCATGCATTATCTGGAGGATGTTAGTGGAGCATATGTCAAAGCTTCCAATCTTCCTGGTCAATAATCGATTCACCAATGTGAACATGGTGTTCCACATTGGGGACAGGTACTGTCGGCGGTATTGAGAAGGGTACTGGATGGCTTTGTTGTACCCCAAAAACTTCAACAACAATACAATTTCATCCCCAGATGGGAGAGGGGCTTATTCATTCAGCCATAGATCCGTCTTTCTAGGGATATATAGAACTCGTGAGAACAGGGACCTTGAAATGCGGACATTGATGAATTCCTTTGTAAATGGCACAGAAAAATCTCCAACAATACCTCGTTGGGAGTCAGTAACTGAGCAAGTTTGCCAGAATTCTTGGAGGAATCTTTCAGGGACAAGATCATTAGTGTTTGTTAGGGCAGGATTCAAGAAATGGTGTTGGAGGATATCGATAACAGGATGGAATTTTTGGTCAAAGTTGTCAAGTGAGAGTTGAAGGGCATGGTTGTTGGGTTTGAGTGGAAGAGGAACCATGTTTTGTCTCGATTCCTCAACAGCTCTGAGGGTAGTAGTTTGGGTTTGAGAGTTCCCTGAGTCTGAAGAAGACATAGTTGCAGGTTTTTGAAAAGAGGGTTTTGAACAGTTAGGGTTTTGGAGAGAATCGGTTCTTGATTCTTTAATCTGGGCTAGAGAAATGGTTTGATTACTTACTTGAAGAATAGAGAAGATTGATTTCACCAAAGATTGTGGTTGCAGAAAGTGATTTGAGAGCTTGGAGAAATTTCAATGGCGGTTTTGAGAGCTTGAAGACGACGAGTTCTTGAATACTCTGAAAGCGTAAAAGAAAAATTGGGGGAAATGGGTTTGTTTAAATAGAAAAAAATAAAGTACTCGAGTGAAATGCCCCCCCAAACGTCTGAAAGTTGAAACGGTTTTCTCACCACCTCTGAGGAGTTGCCACATGACCTGCCAACTGCAAATGGCGCCTCCCGGATTTGAAAATTTAAAATAAAAGGTGGTGACGCTTTGTTAAATAACAGCTAATTAAAAAATTTAACAAATAAGAACTGTACGCCTTCCTTTTAAAAATAATATATTTGAATACAGAACATGAATAAGAATTTTACTAACTGTATATACTCTGGTGTGAACGAAATAACAACCATTAGACAGAAGCTCTGTATTAGGGTACAAAGGTACTGTCTTTAGATTGTTTAAAGAATTAGAAGAAGAACCCAGAGTACTACATAAAAGAAAGATAACATACCTTAGGATCTCATACAGAGGCTCATGGTTGGCCTATACATATCCTCTATCTAGCAAACCTGTTATGTTTAGAGGCAGAAGCTCTGTATAGTACATACAGAGGCTCTGTTCTATAATCATAAAAGTTTTTGAGACAGAGGCTCTATATAGTACATATAGAGGCTCTGTATGATGCATGATCTAACGCTCCCCTCGACTTGAGCTCTGCTTGACCTGCTCCTCCTTGAACTATGCTTGGATCAATATGATAAGTAATGCACAAGCATGACGAACAAGGTGCAGAAGCTCTGTATGTACTATACAGAGGCTCTGTATAGTACATACAGAGGCTCTGTATAGTACATACAGAGGCTCTGTTTTAGTTGGAAAGATTGAGTATACCCAACTTGCTAACTGTTAGGATCAAATTGGTCCTAATTATTCTAAAAGTTTTATCAAAGCAATTGGGGCCAAGGATGGAAGACCTGAAGATGTTGTTGTGCTAAAACGACTAAGTCTGGAAGAAGACCAGAGCCCCTATGGACGACCAGAGCCTCTGGTTATATTAACCAGAGACTCTAGACTCTATGTCCTTTAGGACCAGAGCCCCTATGGACGGACCAGAGCCCCTATGGACGGACCAGAGCCCCTATGGACGGACCAGAGCCCCTATGGACGACCAGAGGTGTGATGAACGTCCATAGGTGCGATGAACTGCGCATCTCCATATCCTCTCTGGTTGGTCTAACCTCTGGTTGGTATAACCTCTTATTGGTCTATACTCGGTTTGGTCTAACCTCTAGTTGGTTTATCCTCTGGTTGGTCTAACCTCTACTTAGTCTATCATCTGGTTGGTCTAACCTCTGGTTGGTCTATCCTCTGGTTGGTCTATCCTCTGGTTGGTCTATGCTCTGGACGACTATCTTCAGAATCTTGAAGGATGATGTTGATCCCATTTTCGGTAATGATTATTTCCTTGTTTATAGGATTTAGTTACCTTATTTATAGGATTCAGTTATCATGTAAATATTACCTATATAAGAAGTGATACAGACATAGAATAGAAGTGAGAAGAATTATCAACACTTTGTAACACACATATTCAAGCACATCACATGAGTGTCGATTAGGGTATTTGAGAGAATGTATTTTCCATTCAATAAAGAAAGCGGCAGCCGATTTCTATTCATCTTCTTCTACAAATCTCTTTTTAAATTCCCTTACATTACTCTACTGTCAGGTCTGGGTTTAACACTAACCAAAAAGTTAAATCTCTTTTCATCAAGAGCCATTATAAATATATCAGCAAGTTGTAGATCTGTACTAAAGAAAAACATTTCAATCATACCTTTCTCTACATGGTCCTTGATTAAATGGTTGCGTACGTCGATGTGCTTTGTTTTAGAATGTTGCACAGAATTGGCTGTGATTGCGATGGCACTTTCTGAGTCACACAGAATTGTAATCTTGTCAAACTTAACGCCATAGTCTTTTAGTTGAGTTTTCATCCAGATTACTTGGGAACAGCAACTGGCTGTAGCTACAAACTTTGCTTCAGCCGTGGAACTAGAGGCGCAGTTCTGCTTCTTTGAAGTCCAGCTTATGAGCTTGTCTCCTAGTAACTGGCAACTCCTTGATGTACTCTTTCGATCAAGTTTGCATCTTGCATGATCAGAATCTGTGTACGCAATAAGATCAAAACCAGAATACTTTGGATACCAGAGACCCAAAAAATTGAGTTTCTTTAAGGTATCTAAAGATTCTTTTCACAGCAGATAGGTGAGATTCCATAGGATTTGCTTGATATGTAGCACAAAGACATGTAGCAAACATGATGTCTGGTCTAATAGCCGTGAGGTACAGCAGTGATCCAATCATTCCACGGTAAGTCTTAACATCCACCTGTTTTCCAGATGGATCTGTGTCAAGCTTAGTTCCCGTTGTGATTGGTGTTCTCATTGTGGAAGAGTCGTGGAGTTGGTATTTCTTTAATATGTCAGAGACATACTTAGCTTGGCTAATAAAAATACCATCCTCCCTCTGGTTTACTTGCAAGGCGAGGAAGAATATTAATTCTCCCATCATGCTCATTTCAAACTCGCTCTTCATTGACGCAGAGAACTTATCACAGTGCCTCTAGTTTGTTGAACCAAAGATAATGTCGTCCACATAGATCTGTACTAGAAGCGTCTAACCTTTATACCTCTTATCAACAAAGTAGTATCGATTTTACATTTTTCAAAACCATTCGATAAGAGAAAAGACGAAAGACGTTCATACCAGGCTCGAGGTGCTTGTTTAAGTCCATACAGAGCTTTGTCCAAGAAATAGACGTACTCTGGATGTGTGGAGCTTTCAAACCCCGGAGGTTGTTGAACGTAGACTTCCCCCTTCAGCTTACCATTCAAGAAGGCTGACTTGACGTCCATTTGATAAACTCGGAATTCTTTATTAGCAAAGAAGGCTAAAAAAACGTATAGCTTCTTGCCTTGCTACTAACGCAAAGGTCTCGTCATAGACTATGCCTTCTTCTTGGCAATAGCCTTTTGCTACAAGTCTGGATTTATTCCTCACAATGATCCCATCCTCATCCTTCTTGTTTCTGAAAACCCATTTACAACTATTGATCCTCTCTCTCAGTGATTTGATGATAATCCCTTTTCCCTTTCACGTTGTATTTGTGTTTCTGTATTTTCAGTTCCAGCGATCATCACTGAGTATGTTCAGTGATCGCTGAAGAACTTGCATTGTAAATTCATCAGAGACAGCAATACTTCAAGAAGACAACACTCACACCAAAGAACCTTTAGCAAACGTCGAAGACTGAAACTGAACATTAGAGACTGGCGAATAAGTGATCTGAAGCGGTATTCAGTGATTACAAGCCTGTCTACATATGTGTGAAGACTGCTCTAGCTTCAGCGAATGATGATGAGACCTCCAGGTCATTCCAGCATTCGGCGATCAAAGGAAGCTTGCTTAGCACGATTGCTGTTGTCTTGTCCTTATGCACACAAGGGACAAACCCATACCCTTGCAAAAGTTAGTACGGTACGAAGCCGATTAGTCGACTTTTTGTCAACCAACTTTAGGCAAGGATGTCTGCTCAGAAATAGTGCTTTTGTACTATTCACTGTAGCAAGGGACAAGTCTTTCTCTTAAGGCCTGACACGCACTCTAAACCTACCATATTGCATTAAATGAACATTTAATGCACTAGGTATAAATAGAAGTGTTTCTTCTCCATGCAGAGAGCGCGCATCTCTCCCTAACCCTATTCTTACTTCAAGCAACTTCTAGCTTAAGTAAAGGATCTTTCTTTTAGCAATCTCTTTTCTTGTATTTGCTAAAGATCTGTGTGTAACCAAAGATTGTTTAGACAGGTTTTCTTTACCTTATCTTTCCAGAAACAGTCTTGTAAAATCTGTATTGATCTTCTCTATCAATATATATTTTAAATTTGAAAATACTGTGTTTTTATTCATCCCCCCCCCCCTTCTACAAACTGTTTCTATTCTTGTAGACCCTTACGGGACCAACAAGTGGTATCAAAGCAGTGTTTTCTTTCTTTCCTTGTGTTTGGCTAATTTTCTGTATTAATTTATCTCTTCTTAGATAACTTACTGCTTATAAATGGCTTTACAAATCACAAACACACACACACAAGATAATGGCTCTCTTGCCAAACCACC
>NW_020200588.1:135822-137202 GCF_001531365.2 Cynara cardunculus var. scolymus
TACGAAGGAACCACCCAGGTTCAGGAGACTAGAAAGATCAATCTAGAAAGACAGTATGAAATCTTTCTCTGTGGAAAGTCCGAGACACTGTCTGAAGTACATCAAAGATTTAGTTGTCTTCTTATTGATCTTAGGGCTGTCGACAGGGAATATTCTAATTCTGAAACCTTGACTAAGTTTCTAGAATGCCTTCCTGAGTTTCTGGGATACTTTTTCTATGTGTCTCAAGATGTCAAATGACATGTCTACTCTTTCTCTTTCTACCTTATACGGGATTCTGCTTAACCATGAGCAATCTCGTCAACTGAAAAGAAATCTTGTAAGAGATTGCAGGGAAATGAAAAGCTCTCCTTCAGCTTTGATCTCTGAAGCTTCTTCAGTTGAAACTTCTACTCCTTTTGTTTCTTCTTTACCTCCCGTGGTCATCACGGAGATAGATTCTTCTGAGGACATTCTTGAATCTGATTTAACAGATTTTGATGAATCCCTGGCATTCCTGACTAAGTCATTCAGGAGGATCGCCAGTAAAATCAATTTCTGCAGATCTCCTCAGCTATCCGTCAGGGAGAAGCCAAAGTCTGAAAGAATAGACAAGGCTTTAGCTGTCTGCTACAACTGTCATCGGCCCGAACACTTTGCAGGTGAATGTAGATCGAAGAAGACTGCGATGCCATCTTCTAAAGCCTCTTCCTCCTTCAGGACCAAAGATGATAAATACTTAAAACTGAAGGAGAAATACAAGAAGTTGAAGAACAACCAGCGAAAGGCTAAAGGCCTTATTGCTGAAGATCATGACTGGGCTGAATCATCTTCTGACGAGGAAGATAAAGCTTATGTCTGCTTGATGGCCATTGATGCTAATGAAGGTTCTTCTAAAGCATCTACCTCTTCTGAGCCATCTTCTGTTACTCAGGATGTCAAAGGCATATGGTATCTGGACAGTGGATGTTCAAGACATATGACTGGAGTTATATCTCTTCTATCTCACTTCAAAGAAGAAAGAGGACCTTCCGTAACCTTCGGTGGAAATGGAAAAGGATATACTAAAGGTTTTGGTATATTATCCAATGGTACAACAACTTTCAAATGCGTTGCATACGTTGAAGGACTGAAGCACAATCTTCTTAGCATCAGCCAACTGTGTGATAAAGATTATACAGTTAATTTCCTCAAGAATTCTTGTCATGTTCTCAACAAAGATTATAAGGTTGCTATAACCGGTTCTCGTCTAGAGAATGTTTATATCATCAACATGAATTCTCCTCTCACCGAGAATAGTTGTTTTCTTTCTAAGGCCTCTTCAGATATTTACTGTTTATGGCACACACGACTATCTCATCTCAACTTCAAGACACTCAGTGAGCTGTCATGAAATGATCT
>NW_020200588.1:140415-153590 GCF_001531365.2 Cynara cardunculus var. scolymus
TCTTTATGACGACATTCTCTGTTTTCTATGAGCGACGCTTTGAGACATGCAAAATGACTTGTCATTATGCTACCTCATTAAATGTCATCCAATCGTGGATGAGAACGTGGCACATTACTCATTATGACCATTTTTTTAACCGTCGTCTTTTTTTCTCTCTCTCATATTTCTCTCTCTACTCTTACCTATAAATATGAGATTTCTTCTTCACTTTTCTCTTTACGCTTTCAAAAATCATTAGTCGAAACTCTGCTAATATTTCTCCAAAGCAAGAACATCCTTCAAACCCTCTTTTTCGACCTTTTCTCTTCAATCACAAAGGTCAGGATCATTTTCTTTTCTTTTTCTTTGTTATAAGAAATATGTTTAATGTTGTTAAGAACTTTGTTCTCTTAATGCATTAAACTAAAAAATTTTAATTATTTCTTTCTTATTTAATAAATTTGTTTCTTCACACACATTCTCCTTGAAAAACACTATTTTTCATGGTTTTTTCAATTGAAGTTTTTCCTTGTTTAAAAACTTTTTCTATAGTCTTTAATCATATATTCTTGGTACATTTCTAACCGTTTATCTTCCTGTTTATGTTGTTTATTTAACAAAATACAGATGGCTGCCAAGAACGTCAACTTCACTATTGACGAGATCTCCATCAAGACCAATAACCATCTTGCCTTGTTCGAGATACCCCCCACAAGAGCCTTCTACCAAGAGGCAGCTGACTTTCTCAAACAGTCGTCACTCAGCTATGCTCTCAACCATGAACCTCTCATGGTTAAGGAAATACTCCAGCAGTTCTGGTACACTACTGAGGTCGTTGAGGTCCAAGACGAATCTGGACGAAAAATGGAGTAAATCCACTTCACCTTCAACCATATGGAAGTGCATTTTGGGGTTTCTACACTCCGCTCAGCTCTCCGTCTTCCAAAGGGTCCCTTCGACAATGAACCCTCCACTGCCGAGATCATCTCTTTTCTCGATGCCATTGGCTACCAGTGGCCCCTGAAGAAGGACTCCGACGCTCCTCTCAAATCACTCACGAAGATTGAGAAAAATAGAATGTCAGCTGTCTGGCAATACCTATTTTCTCACTTCATCCAGTGCATGGGTGGAAAGACTGGTGGTCAGGATCAGGCCTCCAGGATTGCCTTGATCATAGGCATCTCTGCGATTCAGCATCGCAATATAAATTATGTTGCAGTCATTTTCGATGACATGGTTCTAAAGCTGAACAAGCGCCAACGAAAAAAGGTGGTGCCTTACACCAGGTTTCTTTCAATGGTAATGACTAAGATATTCAAAATTCTTTACCCCAAAGAAGGAAACCTTCCAGTATTTAGGCATGGATCCAGGATTCTGGAACACAAGCTGAGGGATAGTGATGTGCCTCTCTCTTCTATTGYCATCACTACCTCTTCCTCTCAGGTGACAAGGACAAGGGACAACCCACCCGAGTCTAACCCAGTCACCAAAATCTCTTCTAAACGACCCTCTCAACCAACTCTGGGTTCTCCTCAGAGAGCCAAGAAAGCCAAAAAGGGGACAGCCATGTCATTAGCTGGGGCCTCTCAACAGGCTTCAGTTATTGAAACAAGCCTTACCCCCGAGGCATCTTCTGTTATCCCTCCCAGCTCTTTAGTGATTTCTACCATCATTGTCGTATCAGTGGCACCTTCACCAATCACTTCAGTGACTCAAATCACTAAAAGTGTAGATATTAGCACCGCCACCTCTGAACACCCACGTCTTTTCTCAACCATTTTCTCTTCCCCTCCCTCCTTGGTCTTTACACCTGTTGATGATGTATCAGCGACTATCCTTCCTGATACTGAGACACGCACCACAGGACCTGAGACTGCTCCTCTCGAGGCTTCTCAGCATACAGTTGTCCATCCTCTTGAGGACATCTTTGCTCCCACTAGTGACACTCCTTTTGATGTCACTGAAGGCCCTTCAAGTATTCCATCTTCCTACCCCTTCATTTCTTCTAACCTTGAGCATTTAGCTCACACTTCTTCTTTTGTTGGTCCTTCTTTGATGCATCAGCCTGATGCTCAAGAAGTGGAAGAGGGAGAAAGAGAGAAAGATGATGGAGGAGATGAAGATGTCGATGATGACTATGATATGGCATCTGACATCAAACTTCTCCTTCCATCCGTTGATACCGTTCTCTCCAGGGTCAACGAAGTTGACCAAGAGATGCCCCGCCAAGGCGATCTTGATGCGAACTTCCTAGCCCTCCAGGCGGACGTTCAAGAAGTTCAGAGTCAGCTCCAGACTCTCCAAGAAGTTGTTCACGCCAACAACGATGCCATTGTTGTTCTTCACAGCAGGGCTGACGATGCTCAGACGATTGCTGATCAGCAGATTGGACTTCTTTAGCAAATCCTGGATGTTGTCCGTCAACCAGCTCCAGTGAGTGCACCCTCCTTCTCTGCCGATGATCGTGCCCAGCTTCATGAGACGCGTGAGGCAACGATAACTCTAGCCAATGCTTTGCAAAGCCTGGAGGATTCCATGGTTTTCCAGCGTCAGCGCTTGGATGAACTCTCTGGCCAATTCTCTCAAGTCTTAGCTAGAAAGGGGGAGATGAGGTCCAACGCTGGTGGATCATCAGATGCTGCTCCTACAGCTTCTCAGGCTATTGGTCCGGTATCAGCTTCAGTTGCAGTGGAAGCCGAGGCTCTCGAAGCTGAAGCAGTTGCTGCTCCTGTAATCCCTACCATGAAAGTTGCCCAAGTTGAGGTTGTAGAAGCCATCCCTAGGGATGATGTCATACCGTCACTGCTACTGGTGATGATGATGATGTTGATGAGGATGAAGATGATGATGATGAAGACGATGATGAACTTGTCATTCCAGACACCAAAGATGATCTAGATGGTGACGACGATGATGATGATGATGATGAAGACGACTTTACCATCAAGTTCTAGAAGCCATCAACCGTCACCAAAGGTGTTGCCCTCGGGGAAACTCAATCCCAGGGGGAGCAAAGACAAGGCGAATCCCAAATCGAAAGGCAAGGCAGTCGCTGAAGAAGGCAACTTGAAGGTACTTTTCTCATGCCCTCAAACCTTATTTGAAGACTCTACCTCTCAGGTAGTGATCACTTCAAAGTATCAACTTCATATCCCTTCAAAACCTGTGGTCGACTAGAGTGGGTATCTGATCAACCCAGCTCTTATGCTCCAACAGACCAGCAGATATCTCAGCTTAAGGAGTTGCTCGACCAGACTAGAATAAAAATTCCTCTTCGTACCTCTAGTGGTGGTGAGTTTGACTTCCTTTCTGAAGCTGAAAGACTCGAGGCATTAAGGGATGAAGAAGAGCTAGAGCTTCAAAAGAAGCAGACTGAAGACAGCCTAAAGTTGGCCAAGTCACTAACTGCTAAAGTCCTTCCCAAAAAAAAGTCCAAGAAAACGGCGAGTGCTGTCCAAGCCCAAGCTAAACTTCTTTCAATGGCAGAAACTGAACGCAAGAAGAAGCAAAAGCTAGTGGACAAGGATAAGCAATGGAGTGAAGCAAAGCTGAAAAAGAGACTAATTCCCCGCCCAATCATCAGCGTTAGCATCAGCGGACGATCTAAAGACGATGGAACACTGGTCTCAATGATCATCACCAGGGACAATCTTGCTGCCATTACCGAGTACCCTTCCTACCTTGGCCGCTATGGATACAGCGAATGGATRGAGATCAGACAAGCCATTCAGCAATCCAAGTCGAGACACAAGACACTTATCGAGGACACCATCAACGAGCTCATCAAAAGGATGTCTAGGTATGTCAAGGTCCCTGACAGGCCAACTCTGAAGAAAGGTGGGAAGAAGAAAATAAAGCTCTCTGATCCTAACGGTCATTTAGAATGAAGCATCTACAACCAAAGATATGTAAAAATTTAACATTAGGCTTTCTCTGGTTGATTAATTCGTAAGGCATCTTCATATGCCTCTTTACCACCGTTGCACTTTTTTGGATAAAGCAAGCGGTTGATATGGCTTTTTTCCAAAAGGGGTTGGAAGACTAGAGCTTTCTAGCATTGTTCTTCCTGCTTCGACCATAGTGCGATTCTATTTTTCTACTACACCATTTTGCTGTGGTGTTCTTGCTATAGAGAAGTTATGAGTTAGCCCTCCTTGTCCAAGTATGCATCAATATTTGCGTTCTTAACTCTGTTCCATTGTCACTTCTCAGCTTTTGAATGTTGCTCTATAGAAGTACTTGAATCTTGGTCATCAGCTTAATCAGCAGCTCCGATCTGATTTCTTCCTTACAAACTCAATCCACGTATATCGTGAATACTCATCAATTAAGACAAGGATATACTTCTTACCAGACAAGCTTTGCACAGAGATTGGACCACAAAGATCCGAATGAAGCATATGCAAAGGTCTGACATAGGATACATCTGTCTTTGTTTTGTGGGATGCTCTTTTGAGCTTTCCCATTTCACACGCACAGTAGAGATGGTCCTTTTCGAACTTTATGGCAGGAAGTTCGTCAACCAGATTATTCTTCACAAGCTTCTCTATATTTTGGAAATTTAAATGAGATAGCTTGTGATGCCAGAGCCATGCTCCTTCACACTTATGAGATACGAGACAGAGAGTCTATGAATTATCTCTTGGTGAGAAGTTCATAAGATAGAGATTACCTTTTCGTTTGGCTCTTAGAAACTCCTGACCTGATTCTCACATAATGGATCAAGCTTCCTTTTGGAAGTTGACATTGTAGCCAGAATCACATAGTTGACTTATGCTCAAAAGATTATGTTTAAGCCTAGAGACATAAGCAACCTTAGAGACAAAAACCTTACCTTGTAGAAGATCTCCATATCCATTTATCTCTCCTTGCATGTTATCCCCAAAGGTTACTTTTCCTCCAATATTCTCTATGTATGAGGAGTGTAACCTCTTATTACTAGTCATGTGTCTCGAGCATCCAGAGTCGAGATACCAAATGTCCACATGCGGCTTCTACAAAACAAATTATCAGAATTTAGATACCCATTTCATAATGGGTCCTCGATGATTAGGAATAGGATATCGCTTTTCAGCTTAAATGACAGGTTTCGTCTCAGCACCTGAGTTACCAGACTTGAGCTTTGGTTTGTCAGACATGGCTTTAGGAGCCTTCTTTCTCTTTTGGATCTTCTTGGAATCTATCCTTGATAACCCAGAGAGAATACAGTTAGGATCAGAGAAATGCTACTTCAACTTATGCAGCAGAGAGAAACATTCGCAAGTATGAACACATTTTGAATGACAAAATGATTTAATTGATTTGAAGAACATATTATTACAATCATTCCTAGCATTGGTAGTTCTAACAAACTTCCTATCTAGATCTGATTGTTTTGACGACTTAGAATGAATCTTCTCATATTTCTTCTTTTCCCTTCCTACTCTTTTGGCCTTCAGAGGCCTCACTGAAACAGAGGAATTAAAATTAGAGTTGGCAGCGGATTTTCCTTTCTGTTTCGGAGTGAACTTAATTGGCTTAGATTTGGATTTAGTTCCCTCCGATGCAGAGGAAACAGACTTTGTACTCTTTGCCCTGTATTCAAACTTAGGAGAGAATTTAGCTCTTGTTGTCATGCTAAAAAGGCCATAACCTATGAGAATCGTTTTCTCATTTGGAAGTTTTGCAACCTCCGGTTCTTTTGCTTCAATCTCTGTCTCAACTTGCTCCTTAATCGAGTCCACCTCTGACTCGAAGTCAGATTCAAGAAAATCCTTGTGTGAATATCGAAATACAGAGGTATCATTAAGAACTTGAGATTCTCGTATGCATGAGCTAGAGCCTTCATCCATCTTTTGTGTTGAACTTTCAAAAGTATCCAAGAAATTACTCTTAGAACAATCTGTATGACCTTTAGAAGGATAATTCAAAGTCACAAGCAAATCCTGCTCAAAAACCTGTCTCACCGTTTCTGTAGAGTCATGCAATAGTTTTGGATCCAAAGTTTTAAGAAAATTTTATGTGGATGAACTCTTGATTTCATCTGGTTCCGGTTTAACAACCTCACTAACAGTGTTAGGATGTTCAATATTTGTGGAGCCAAAACAAAAGATCTTGTCTGTCGTCTGTATGCGTTTTAAGTCAACTTGTTGCATACTCTTTGAAGAATAAGAGATATTTTTAAATTTTAACTTTTAGTTTTGCCCCCACTTTCAAGCTTACATCTTTTGAAGGGTGAAGCTGTATGTAGATTTGGAAAATCTGGGTTTTGCTTTTCTCCTAACCTAAACACATATTCAAGAGTAGTTTTCTTCTTCTAGGTGAGGTCTAGGTCTATATAACCTATCCCTACTCTATCATGTTGAGAATTAACTTTTTCATACACCTGCTGAGCATCTTGATATTTCTTGATCAAGAGCTCTTTTCTTTGTAAGCTTTGGTGTAAGAATTCCCTTTCTTTTGAAAATAATTTTTGAGGGCCTCAGAGTTTAATCTGTCACGTTCCTTTTCTAAAAGCTCTTTTTCTTTCTTCTGTATAGCCGCTTTTAGTTCTGTGCACTCTGATTTAAGACTTGTTTCAGTGGATCGTTTTGTTTTTAAAAGTTTTTCATTTTCCACTAACAATTCTTGTTTTTCTACAGTTAGCAGCTATGTCTATCATTCAAAGAATAATTTTTCTTTTTCCAAAGATTTCTTTTTAGATTTTTCGACATAGAGCTTTTGCTGTAGATTAATGAAATCATTTGTCAAAGCAGAGATGCTTTCTTCCAGGTTAGAATGAGAATAACCAGAGATGAAACATAGCTGGGAGTCAGAGTCATATCCCGACTCTTCTCTGTCGTTCTCAACAGCCATCCCACAGAAATGGGCTTGGTCTTCATCTTCAAATGATGAGTCAGAGACGCAGTTCTCCTGTTCAGCCATGAGACTCCTTTGGGATCGATTGTACTTGTACTTGTTCTTATAGTACAGTTCATCTTTCACCAAAGGGCCTCTGAACTCTTTGGAGTAGTGCCCAATTTTCCCGCATCTGTAACATCTAACACCTTGCTTCTTCTGTTCCGATGGCTCTTCCTTCTTCTTGTTTGATATAGAGGGAGGGTTCCTTCCTTCAAAAGCTCTGCTTCGGCTATGATTGCTCTGCCTTCCTCATTTATCGAAGACCTTCTTCCTAAATTTTCTTTGAAATTCCTTGGTAATCAGGGCCAAGGAATGTGCAAAAGCACTGATGTCATCCTCTTCATAGCTAGATGCTCTGTCTTTTTCATTGCTCTCCATGATAAGAGCCTTCTTCCCCTTTCTCCTTTCTTCCTTGGATCTTCGTTCTCTGTGTAGCTGACTAGATCCTATCTTCTTTGAGTCAGAGACAAGAGCCAGAGGTCCACCCAGAGCGACCTTGGCCTTCTGCACTTCCTGCTCTTGAGCTTGCAGAGTCCCATACACGTCGTGTAGTGTCCATTGCTCCAGATCTTGATTCGGCTGGAGAGATATGGTCAAGTTTCCCCATTCTGCATTCAACCTCTTCAAGAAGAGCATATTGGTCTCTTCTTGTGTTCTGATCACGTCACATTTGCGACACTTGTTGATCAGTGTGTTGAATCTATGATAAGTCTGTTCTAAAGACTCACCAGGAAGCGCCTGGAAACTGTTGTACTCGTTTAAGCATTGAGCACAACGATTTTTCTTCATCTTTATTCCCCATTCCAACTAGTTTGCCAATTGATCCCATAGATCTTTGGCAGATTCACACGCGTGCAGAGATTGGAAAATCTCATTTGGAATTGCCATGATCAAAAGCCTTTTGGCTTTCTGATCCACCTCCACTCTACGTTTGTCCTCATCGTTCCAAGCACAACGAAGCATGGGAACTCTCTGGCAGGTACTTCGACCGTATCGCCAGCAGCAGGAATACAAGGAATAATTGTAATGGGAACATAAGGGCCGTTTAAAATCGATTCGTAAAGTTCGAGGTCAAGACTCTCGTAAAAAATGATCATACGAATTTTCTAGTGGGGATATTCTTCCCTAATGAGAGTAGGAGGCCTTGTCAAGGATCCAGCACTATACATGGAGTTCCAGTTTTGACTAGACATTTTTGTTAAAAAGAAACTTTGAAAAGAAGATTGACGAGAAAGTGATAAGCGACGTGGAATGATTTCCAAAATACATAAAAGCAGACGTTTTAAATGAATCAAAATAAGAATGAAATTCCTTTTTAAAATGAATAATCAAAAATTAAGAGTAGATTCCTGATGGATATCGATCGACTAATTAATGAGAAGCAGGCTCAAATACCAATTGTTGGAACCCAGATACTCTTAATTCTCGAAAAATCACAGTTGCCAAAGAATAATATTGAAGTATAAACAGTGAACTGAGTATGATCAAGCGATATATTCAAAATATAAATAAGAACAGTAAAAGACTTGAATAATCGGATGCTTTTATTAGATGAAAATAATAACTTTCAATCTAAAATGTATTCTCACATAAAATAAGCTATAGTATAAGTCGGCAATATTAGGTAATTTGAACCTGACAAGGAAACCTCCTTATATACGCCTAAGTCCAAAAACTATGCTATAATTATGGCTTGAAACTCTGAGTTGTCGAGTTCGCGTCCTTATCTTTGACTTCCATTGAAAAATGGAGCGGACTAAGTCAAGTCGCCTTGATTCTGTTTGACGCTTGCGAGAATGTCTGGACTTGCACGCGCGTTCCATGAAGAAGGAGACCAGAGGCTCTGCATGTACTATACAGAAGCTCTGCATGTACTATGCAGAGGCTCTGTGTCTGGAATGTAGCTTTGCATCAAGCGCTTATGATTTTTGGCATATAAGGCTTGATCGTCCACGGAGATTGAGCGTGGGCTCTGTATGTAGGAAACCTTTACTCTTTGAGTAAGATCTCTGGTTCTAGACCTCTTCCGCATGAGAGCTCTTAGTCCAGACCGCTTCAATAGACTAAGTCCTATTGACTAGAGTAAAACACTTCTTGCTTACACTTTCACAAGATGGGGTCTAACAGCGGGATCGATACACCTAAAAAGAACAGCCAGGTTTCCATCTTCAGCGACACCTTTGTTCTTGGAGGAGGTGTGTTGGTTCTCTTGAGATTTCTCTTTCTCCCCCTGGGATGAAGATTCCCTGCGAGAGACTCTTTTTTGAGCGGGGGCAGGTATGGTGTGGTATTGAATGGTGAAGTCATCATCATCTTCGTCTTCATCATCATCTAAGTCTTATCCAGCAACAGGTAGGGAAAGGAATCATCTTCTTCCTCATCTTCCTCATCACCAGCATTAGCTGTAGAGGTGATGGGAAGGTCTTCATCTTTAGCAAAATCTATGACGGCATCATTATCAACCTCAGATTAACTACAGCTTCATGAGATATAATGGCATCCTCAGAGACAGGGATAGGAAGAGGTTCTACAACTTCAACTTTAGCTTCAGATTGCAGAATCAAGGTTTGAGGTAGATAGGCTTCAGCTTCTTCTACTTCAGACCTTTCTTCTTCAGCATCAGGTTCAGTAGGCAT
This sequence comes from Cynara cardunculus var. scolymus, assembly GCF_001531365.2. Classification (NCBI taxonomy): domain Eukaryota; kingdom Viridiplantae; phylum Streptophyta; class Magnoliopsida; order Asterales; family Asteraceae; genus Cynara; species Cynara cardunculus. The sequence continues at coordinate 149,913 of NW_020200588.1, forward strand.
TTTAGTAGAAACAATAGGAGGTAAGTCTTTCTCCTCCTTTTTGACATCAACAAGACAGGAGGTGAGATCATTAAGACCTTTTGCAATATCGTCCATTCATTGCTCTAGATAGGACAGTTCATGGGCTTGGAGGAGATTAAGCTCAAGCACCTGATCCATAGATTATCGATCAGCGGCTGTGAAGGAAGGTTCAGGAACCAGTGAGGGACATTGAAGAAGGTTTAGTATCTGCTCCATCAGCTCACCATGTCTGGCAAGCTGAACTTGCACTTCATCAGTCTTGCTATTTAGATAAGAGATGGCCTCAGTGTTGGTGCACACATCAACTTGCATCGTAGAAAGCAACTCCTTCACCTTATTAACCTCAGTTTTGACAACAGAGAGGCCTGAGGTAAGGTCTTCCTTGATAAGCATGTCTTGGTGGACCTTGTCCATTTTGTACAAGATAGTTGCTACCGCTAGGAATAGGAGTTTGACATCTTCAGCCATATCATAGTCAGTCTCCATGGCTGAAGGTTCTGCTACATAAGGACCTGAAAGAGAAGAATAAAATTAACCAAAAGAAAGCTCTTAGTTAGAAGAATTGAAAGGGTATGAGGATGGTAGAGTACCTGAAGAGTCTTCATCATCATCTGAAGGATTGACACTGCTTCTCTCATAGTTTCCTTCGAGAGGATAAGCTTCCAGTGACTAAGGCACCTCGAGAGGAGCCACCTCAGGTCCTGTGGTGATTGCTTCATCACCAGTGACGATAATCACTGATGAATCACTAACATGTGTTAAGACCAAAGTTAATATCTTTACAAAAGATATATGTGATAACCGGGTCCTGGTTATTACCCAAGGTAATTGTTATGTGAATTAATTGTTTAAGTGAATACATGCTTACATGGGTTATAATGCGTAAGTATGTGTATTTCATGCATGGGTTATATGCAAAATATGTGTTATATATATATATATATATGTATGTATGCGCATGATATTTGTATGCATAAGTTTGTGTATGCATGAAATGTTATGGTTACTTGAATAGGGTTGTATGTATGCATGCATGTGGGAGGAATAGTGGCCGACATTCCATATATGGAAAATATAAATAGAAAGGGGTGGTTATCAGGCAAGGTTTCTTGTTTTCATTTTTGGAAATTTGGAGAGCAATTAAGAAGTGTGTTGTCCGGATATTCAAGAAGTTTTTCCATCTTCTTCAAAACTAAGAATTCTCATAAGGTGAGTATTTCTAAAACTCTATTTTAAAGCTTTAGTTAATTGTTTTAGAAAGAACTGCATATTGTCTTTGAAAAGAGTTGCGCGATTTGGGTCTTATCTAGATAAGAGGTGACCGGATTGTTTCTAAACCGGACATAATGTTATCTAAATTACGTTTAAACCGGACACGTGATGTCCAATTTAACTATAAACCGATCAAGTGTTGTGCGATTTAGGGAGTTAGTTAGAATTTGAATTATGTAAACCGGACAAAGGTTTTGAACGGAGAAGTATGAATACGACCAATCATTGTGCGGTTTAGTCATAAATCGCTCAAGGGTTATGCGGTCTAGTTATCAATCGGACAAGTTTGTTGTCCGGATTACCTTAAACCGGGCATGAGTTATGCGGTTTAGTTTTATATCGATTACAGGTCATGCGATTTAGTCTTAAATCAACCATATATTATCCGGATTAGTATATCGGACAAAAAGGGACAAGTGTTGTCCGGATTGTATATCCGGATAACTTATTCGGGTGGCTTATATTTGATAATTTTTAAATGTTGAATATTTTAGACATTTATATAATTTAAGAATGTTTATTATTGGGTTTAATTATGGAATTATAAAAAGGGTATTTTATATCTTTTAAAATAAAAAGAAATGTTTCAGCCAAGCGTGGTGACGTAAGTCTGTTCTGGTTTGGAACGAGATTTTTGGGAAATGTTTCTACCAAGTGTGGTGACGTAAGTCTGTTTTGGTATGAAACTATATTTTCGTGAAACCTTCTTACCAAGCATGGTGACATAAGTCTGTTTTGGTACGAAACTTATTTTAAGAGGTAGTTCCCCCAGACGTGGTGACTTTTGTCTGTTCTAATAAGTAACCCTGTTTTGATGGAGGAATAAGGGTGGCATATCAAGGAGAGGTAAACTTGGAATAAGGGAGGCATCATCATATGTGGATAATATTATAACTCTTATTATTGTTACTAATTGGATTTAATAACTTTGAGTCATCATTTCTTTGTGACCTGATGAATTAGAGATATTATTCCTGTTAGAAATAATAATTAAATGTTATTGAGAAGACGAAAATGGTTTGTCATAAATGGCAAGTATTGCCTTAAATCTTTCCTTTAATTTTTACAAAGGAATGGTCTGATGATTCAAAGAAGCTTTAGTTACAATATTTGTTTCATGTTGGGAGTATTGGATATTTAAGCAGATGTATTTTTATTAATAGAACTGAGGTTCTTGAATTTATCCTATTATATGTCATTGAGCACTGCATATTTGATTATATTACAAATATTCTTGAGCAAATATACTTTATTGTATATTTGGTTTTATCACCCTGCATTTGCAAAAAAGGGATTCACTCACTAGACCCTTCTGGTCTAACCCTCATTTTCTGTTTTAAAAATATGCAATGCAGGAATGGTGGGGCCCAGGGATAATAAGGGGAAAGGGAAAATGTGATTATTTTCTTAATCTGATATATGCTTTTGGAGATCTATATGAGATTGCTTATTTTTGAAGATACATGTTGTATTACATGTGATAGTACAAAATTTTGTTTTGGAATTTTTCATATGTAGATTTTGTACATATAAGAATCCTTGTACTAGTGGGACCTTGTGATGTAAACTATATTTCCATGTAATGAAATATGTGTTATATGCAAATGTGGTGTTTGGGGGTGTTACAATATAAGTTTAAAAGACTCAATGATAAAGAAAATCACTGAAGAAATTTTACTTTTAAAACGTTTTGATCACTAACTGAGAAAAGATTCAGTGATGGATTTGTTTTAAGAAAAGAAAAGTAAATATAACTGTAAGATATACTTGCTTAAAAAGTTTCAGTGATAGAAAGAAAACTGAAATATTTCTTTTAAAATAGTTTGATCACTAAATATGGAAAGATTCATTGATAGTTTTAAGTTTTGAAAAGAAAGATAAGTAATCATACCTTAGAGAGAGAAGATACATTTACTCAAGAGTTCAGTGATAGAGTAAGAAAACTGAATCATTTCACTTATTGAGTGTTAGGACCTTTAGATTCAGCTTGGTATTTAATCACTTACTCTGGATGAACTCTTAGAACGATTACTGTGCAGCGGAAACAATTAACTAAACAAACAGAGCAAATAATCAATCAAGAACACAGATGAAGAATATGAAGAACACGAGAGAATAGCTTCAAATGATTTTCAATTCTATTGAAAATATTGACAATTACAATACGGGAAGCACACAAAATTATAAAGGCCTAAGCTGCTATATATACTAGTTCCTAACGACTTTTTTGACATGACCTAGATAAGTGAAATGATCTAAGCCGTCCAAATAAAGTCGATTACAAACATAGTCACGTGATAAGCACGTGCAGCTAACAAACCTAAGTAAAGCGGTGATAAGAGGTTCTTCACAGAAGATAATACTGCAGATCCTCTGTGAGCCATC
>NW_020200588.1:153833-156790 GCF_001531365.2 Cynara cardunculus var. scolymus
GAAATATGAGAGCTAACAATCTCCCCCTAAGTATGAAAAAGTAAAAATTGACAATTTAATGCAAGAAATGACTTAATTGAAAGAAATTACAAGAGRAGATAAAATTCATCCTCTGAAAAAGAATTACATAAAGAAAGAATTACAAAATTGTGTTTCATAGGCCAAAACTATTAYAGAAGTTTATCCAACTATAGAGTCTGGATAATCGTCTACGGCATATAGCATGTCAGACTTGATGGTTCTATAGACACTGAAGTTCCATTCTCTGAAGTTGACTTGTACTTTAATAGCCTCCAAAATGCTAGACACTTCATCCTTCCTAAGATGCCCTTTGTTCACCTCTGCCACTGCTTTGTTGAATACCCATTCAAGGGTCTCTGTGGAGTATTTGTTTGCTTCTGTCGGAATGAAGAACCTTAGGATGTTATCCTTATCCAAGAACACAAACCCAAAAACAGGGTTGTGAACAATGGAGTTTGGATGACACCTAAGTATCCATCCTGGCCTGTTGTTTGGAGGGGTGATCTTAAGATCTGTAGTACTTCACTTGTGCACGCATGACCTCGTAAGCCTTTTAAGCGACAGAGCATAGCTTGACCTCCTCTCCATGTATTTGTTGAGAATTTTGTGCAAGAAGATCAAATCAAATACACAGAGGTTGTGGAGGTCAGCATCTGTGAAAGTGTACAGGTTGCCGTCATTCCTCTTCACAACGTATTGAGCATAGAGCACCTTCCTCTTCAGCAGGGTCCTTGGAGAAATAGTTTCAAGAGACACAATCACGTACTCTGAGAAGACTTGCTCACTTGGCCTGGTTAGCTTAGAGAACTGGAACTTGGCATCGGCATAAGGAATACCTGTGAGCTCTGGATCATAGGGGGGCTCTGTGTCTACTGCAGAGTATCTCCACATCAAAATCTCTTCTACAGTAGTAAGAGGTTCTGTGCGTACTTGTTGCATGGGAATCTTGCTCATTGATTCGAATATCTCAGAGACCCTTCCTACTGTGGCCGACTCTGGCACTTTGGCTTCCTCTTCTTCAAGAATTGGCCTCTAGGTTGACCCGTCTGCAAGGATAGGTTTGACGGTTCCTTGCAGAGCGTCGAACGTACCCGTGGACGTTTCTCCTTGGACTTGTGGGAATTTTGATGAAGAGCCTTCTCCTGCTCTGGGAATGGGGCCTCTGCCCTTTCTTGCTTGAGCTTATGCCAAGGAAGCCTTTAAAGCTTGAAGGAGCTCTGGGTCGTCATAATCTTCTTCGTTTATCTGCACCAGCGACTCTGAGCTTGACGACCCCTTCTGTGGCGATTCCTCCATAGCTTTGCTTTGCCTTTGCCTTCAGGCTCTGGTGCCTTTTCTTTGCCTTTTGAGAACAAGGCAGCTGTAGAGTCCACTATCTTGACACCTTTGGCAGAAGCCTTCTTTGGCTCATCTTTCTTCTCAGCCTTCTTCTCCCCCTCATGACGATCATGGTCATCATCTCCTTGATTGTCATGGTGTTTGATGGCTTCTTCCTTGCATGTTTCCAGGGGAGCCTTCTCCAATCTCTTCAAAATCTTGGTGGCCGCCTTCTTCATTTTCTTAATGACCTCTTATGCGAGCACAGAGGCGTGGCTTATGTCTATCTATGTCGACCACTTCAACTTGGAGACGCTTCTGTAGATTTCGCTTCTAAGGAGGTCTCCCTCTTTCACGAGCTGGGAAGTGCAGTCTCTGATCGCCGTGTTGGAGGCTCGGGCCTCTTTAAGAAGTTGGTCTGTATGTTTACGCATGATGTCTCCCAGAGCTTCAACCATCGCATCTAGCTCTCTGCGAGTGGCTAGATGGTTGATATTGGCCCTSGATGACTTGGTATCCACGCCGTAAGTGACTGCAGAAGCGAACATTTGCTTGATTTCGTCTTTGAATTTGGAGTAGTTTGTATAGCCCGCGGAGACGAAATCAGTGGCATACTGGGCGGCCAACTCTAATAGTTCTGTCTTCAACGTCTGGATTGAAGAAGGATTGAGGCTTAGAGCATTGAACGCCTCTGTGAGATCATCCTTCTGTAGAACAGAGCTCTGAAGGGTTGAGAGTGTTGTCTTGAGATCTGCCATTGTAGAGCTCAACTCCTTCAGAGCCTCTGTGATGGGGGCGAGGTTTTCTGTCATCGTGCGAGAGATGAACAAGCTTTTCAACTCGTCCATCTTTTGGATTACCGCTGTGGTGAAGGTTTGAAGCTCCCCCTTCGTCACGTAGGCATCCTGGGTACCTAGATCACCAACACATGGTGACCTAGAAGCCTCGGAGCGTGAGGCGTCCTCAGCGACTGGTTTTTCATAGTATGCTCAGGGACTTCCACCAGATCCTCGAACTTCTCCAAAAGGAGAGCCTACTGGTGTTCTGTAGATTTCGTGCCCTGTAGGTTCAGAGCCTAACATGGCAGAGTGATCTAGTGGAGACATTGGGCGTTCTAGACCCTCTGTCACTGTGACTCTCACATGTGCCTCTGAAGCACATTCTGGTTGGTCACTCATGTGTAGAGAGGCAACAGATGCCTCTCTGGGATGTGGCAAGTCCTTGGGCGATGGGACTCTTGTAGTAAAACCTTCATCCTTTTGAGAGGATGTAGGAGTAGAAGGTGGTTGCCCGGCTGTGCAATTGACAGAGGACTGAAGAATGTCCTCTGTGAGGTTAGGTTGGGTTGGGTTTGGCGTGTGCGCACCTTGTTCAATAGGGGATCCCTCTAGAACAGGGCCCCTAAAAGTGTGGGTAACACATGGAGAAGGGCTAAGATGTGTACCTGAGGTATCTTTTTCTCCCTCTCCTAACTCCACTTCTTCTTCTTCGTCTAAGACGACTTCTGTCCCCAACACTGTCACGTCAATTGGCGCTTTGAACTCCTGTTGGAGGTTGAAAATGACATCATGGATCTGCACCGTTGGAGACTCCTCTTGTACGACCTTGCGCAACCTTCT
>NW_020200588.1:157110-158583 GCF_001531365.2 Cynara cardunculus var. scolymus
ATTTTTTCTATTTTCTCACCTAATGGGATTCCTATGCGTGGTGGGGTCTCAGGGACCGGCTCTGGCCTCCTGAATCCACGTCTGTAGGCCTTCCTATCTCCGTGACTAAGGAACCTGAGCATGGCTTTTGATAAGGGTATGGGGCTTCTGTACCCTTGCTCATGCTCAGTTGGGTGGAATTCTTTGAACGGGTACAGCCTTGCATTGGGCTCCACAGAAGGTAGCTTTGCTGCTTACAGATCTCCAAAGACAAGACCAAGGAACCATTGTAGAATTAAATTTGGTTGGTTCATGTCTTCCTTGGCCTTCTTCTGCGCTTTGACCTTGGACTTTTCTCCCCTTTGAGTTGCGCATTTCTTCTTGATTAATCCAACCATATCCTCGAAAATTAGTTGCGCGTAAACCAGAGGTAGGTTGAAGTAGATGCCATACACGATTGAAAGCATAGCATGAGACGTCTGGTCGTGGCTTCCAACCTTCCCTGTTAGGCAGCAGTTCACAATCGAGAACAGGGTATTCCAGACGGGGGGTAGTCCTTTGCGCTTGAACTGAGTCCGTTTGATGATTGGTGTCGCATAGGAATGAAATTCAAGAAATTGAATCAATTCCTCGTCAGTGGGGGTTGCAGCAAATTCATCCAATTTTAGATCTTCCAGTTTAGGTAAGTGCAGAGCAGTTCGCAATATGTCCACATTTAATTCCAAAGGTACCAATGATTTATTGGTAGGGTGAGAGGCGTATCCCACAATAGTCAGTCCAGAGTTGTCAAGAGTTGTTATATAAGAACTTACGAGAAATTGGGTTATGTAGGACTCAGGGGTTGGTTTGGTGGCTGATAGGGCATAGAAAAGAGGATGGTTGCGAAGAATTTCGAGTAAAGGGAAAGTAAATTCAGGGAAACCTGTAGTTGAAGGAACGAAGTAGTAGTTGTTTGGCTTTTTCACGAGCACGACCTTCTCGTACCGGTTTTGGATGAAGGATAGGGCGTGAGACGTTAGAGCTTGGGCCTGTGTGACTTCGTTGTCACTGGAGACGTTGACGGATTGAGCTGAGGCAGATGAGGAAGACATTTTTGCAGGTTTTGTATGAAGGTTCGCAAGTTTAGGTTCGCCGGAGAATATGAGAGTGGTAAAGGTTTTTGATTTGGGGGGAAAGGGGTATTTATAGTGAGAACTTTGAATTGAACCGTTTTATTTTGACGAAAGGTCGTGATGAGTGGTTTTGGGTTGAAACGGCTCAAAAGGTATGACACACCGTGTTGGGAAGACGCATGATTGATGACGTGCGCCCCCTTTTCTGACACGCGCGTGGTAAGTTCTAACCCTTATCCACAAAACCACGTGCACCATATCAATAGACAAGAACTATTAAGAGAGTTCTGTCAGAGGCCTAAGGGTAACAGAGCCTCTGTGATATGTGTCGGGCCTTCTTATAATGTTACACCTTTTTATTACCTAAACGGTTTGAAAATCC
>NW_020200588.1:160080-174695 GCF_001531365.2 Cynara cardunculus var. scolymus
AGGACGAAGCATTTACAACCAAACACATTAAAGAACTTTATGTTTGGCCTTCTATTATGAAGAAGTTGATAAGGGGTCTTCTCAAAACGCTTTACCACCAAGGACCTGTTTTGTGTGTAGCAGGCAGGCAGAGACAGCTTCTGCCCAAAAAGATAGTGGTAGAAACCTTCGCACCAGTGGCTAGACTCGAAGCAATTCGACTCTTTCTTGCCTTTACTGCCCATAGAGACTTTAAAGTACCAAATGGATGTAAAGAGCGCTTTCCTAAATGGGAAACTTCATGAGGAAGTTTATGTTGAACAACCTCCAGGGTTTCTTGACCCTAAGTATCCAAACCATGTCTACAGGTTGGATAAAGCTCTTTATGGGTTAAAATAGGCTCCTCGTGCCTAGTATGATACCATTTCCTCATTTCTCATCTCTGAGAAATTTGTTCATGGAAAGATTGACCAGACCTTATTTCTTAGGAAAGTTAAGGGTCACATCATTCTACTCCAACTTTATGTTGATGATATTATATTTGGTTCCACTAATCCATCTTTGTGTTTTCGGTTTGCTGATCATATGAAGAAAGAATATCAGATGAGCATGATGGGAGAACTAACCTTCTTTTTAGGTCTCCAGATCAAACAATCAGATAAATATATCTTTATCAATCAAAGTAAGTATGTTTGTAACATGCTGAAAAAGTTTGATCTATCAAATAGCACATCTATGAAGACTCCAATGGCTCCTCCACTCTCTCTCAACAAGGATCCAAATGGAAAGCCTGTAAATGTTATTGTTTATAGAGGAATGATCGGCTCCCTACTGTATCTTACAGCTAGTCGACCAGATATCATGTACTCTATATGCTTATGTGCAAGATATCAAGCTGAACCAAGGGAATCCCATCTGATTGTTGTCAAACGTTCTTCAGATATCTTAAAGAAACTCCTAACATGGGTCTTTGGTACTCTAAAGGTTCAGGCTTTGACCTAATCGGTTATTCGGATAGTGATTTKGCAGGTTGCAAAATTGATAGAAAAAGCACAACTGGAGGCTGCCAGCTTCTAGGTGGGAAGTTGGTGAGCTGGAGAAGCAAAAAGCAAAACTCAGTGTCCACATCAACAGCTAAAGCTGAATACTTAGCCGTTGGTAGTTGTTGTGCCCAATTCTTTGGATGAAAAACCAGCTGGTGGACTATGATCTTTAGTTTTCAAAGATTCATATATATCGCAATAGCACTAGTGTTATTGCAATTGCAAACAACCCTATACTTCACTCCAAGACCAAACATATTGAGATCCGATATCATTTTATCAGAGATCATGTTAGGAATTGTGATATTGAACTTCACTTCCTTCCAACTGAGTACCAGCTCGCTGGCCTTTTCACCAAGCCTCTTGATGAGGCAAGATTTAACATTTTGATCAGCGAACTGGGGATTGTAAACACTGAAGACTAATCTTCAGTTATTAAACATCACTTAGTAAGTGAAATGATTCACTGCTCTATCTCTGACACTGAACTTTTGAGTAAATATATCTATTTTCTCTAAGGTATGATTAATTCTCTCTTTTTTCTCAAAACTTAAAACCTTCACTGAAGCTTTCCTTCTTCAGTGACTAAAAAGTTGGTTTCAGTGATTTTCTTCGCTCACTGACCATACATATAAGTATATCTTTATACTTATTCTCTTAAAAATAAAAAATGATCACTAGATCTTTTTGATTAGTGATTCAAATATTTTTAAATGCCAAGTTCAGTGATTCCCTTATCATTGATACTGATGTCTTAAAACCTTCACTGAAGCTTTTCTTCTTTAGTGACAAAATTTGTTTTAAAAGGTCTTTTCAGTGTTTAGTTAAACACTGTATGACTCTTCGTTTTCTTAAAAACCCTTCATTTTTAAAAGAAAATAGTTAATGAACCGTCTTAATGACAACATTCTCTATTTACAATGTGCAACGCTTTGAGACGCGCAAAAAGGTACTGTTATACGCTACCTCATTTAATGTCATCCAATCATGGATGAGAACGTGCCATTTTTCATCATGGCCCCTTTCCCCAACCGTCGTCTTTTCTCTCTCTCATATTTCTTCTCTCTCCTCCTACATATAAATATGAGACATCTTCTCCTCTTTTCTCTTTACGCTTACAAATTTTCAAAGACGAAACTCTACAAAAATTTCCAAAGCAAGAACTCTCTCATTTTCATAAGAACCTTTCAACCTTTTCTCTCTAATTCTCTATGGTCAATCCTTCTTTTCTTTAATCTTCTATTAAGAAACAAGTTTAATAATCTCAAGAAACTTGTTCTCTTGAAATATTAAACAATGACGATTATTTAACCAACTCTTACTTGGTTATAATCAAATTTCTTTAAACACTTTCTACTTGAAAACCCTATTTCTTCTTTAAGGATTTTTTAAAAGAAGTTTTTATTGATTCAAAAGCTTACCTATATTCTTATCCAATACAAATCTTGGTTTATACTAACAAATTATTTTATCTTATTCTTCTAAAAACAGATGGCTGCCAAGAAAGTTGGATTCTCTCTCGATGAAGTGTCCTTCAAGGCCTACAATCACATTGCCTTGTTGGACATTCCTTCATCCAAGGCATACTACCAAGAGGCGGCGGATATTCTAAAATAGTCGTCTCTAGGCTTCGCTCTCAACCATGAACCTATCATGGTTAAGGAACTTCTCTAGCAGTTTTGGTTCACTATTGAGGTCGTGGATGTCGAAGACAAGAATGGCTGCCAAGTTGAACAGGTCAACTTCACCTTCAACCGCATGGAAGTGAAGTTTGGCGTGAACACGATGAGGACGACTCTTCGCCTTCCCAAAGGCCCCTTCGACAGCGAACCTACAACGGCCGAGATCATTGAGTGTCTCGATGCCATTGGCTATCAATGGCCAATGAAGAAGGACTCAAATGCTCCCATGAAGTCCTTATCAAAGATTGAGAAGAACAAGATGTCAGCGATCTGGCAATACCTGTTCTCTCACTTCATCCAGTCCATGGGTGGAAAGACTGGAGGTCAAGACCAGGCCTCTAGGATTGCCTTGACGATTGTCGTTTCTGCGATTCAGTGTCATAATATAAATTATGTTGCGGTCATTTTCGATGACCTGGTGCAAAAGCTAAACACGCGCTAGCGAGAAAAGGTGGTGCCATACACCAGGTTTATTTCGATGATCTTCACTAAGATCTTTGGAGAGAAATACTCCACGGAAGGTAACCTCCTCCAAACGACCTTCTCAACCAACTCTTGGTTCTCCTTAGAGAGCTAAGAAGGACAAAAAGGGGATAGCCACGTCTCTGGCTGAAACCTCTCGACAGGTTTCAGTTATTGAAACTAGCCTTAACCCCGAGGCAATTTTAGCTAACCCTCCTAGCTCTGCAGTGATTCCTCCCATCACTGTCGTATCAGTGGCATCTACACCAACCGCCTCATGACCCAGATCACTGAATGTGTGAATATCAGTGCCGCCACCGCTAAACACCCACGTCTTTTCTCAACCATTTTCTCTTCTCCTCCTTCTTTGGTCTTTACACGTGTTGATGACGTATCAACGTCTGTCCTCCCTAATACTGAAACACACACCACTAGACCTGAGGTTACTTCTCTCGATGCTCCTCAGCATATAGATGTCCATCCTCTTGAGGATATCTTTGCTCACGCCAGTGAAAATCCTTTGGATATCATTGATGGCCCCTCAGGTATTCCATCCTCCTACCCTTTCACTTCTACTAACCTCGAGTCTCTTGTTGCTCACCCTTCCTCTATTGCAGGTCCTTCTTCTATGCCTCAGCCAGATGCTGAAGAAAAGGAAGAAGAGGACGGAGGCGAGAAGGAAGAAGAAGGGGAAGATGACTTTATCAAAGATGACGAGGATTATGACATGGCTTCAGATGTCAAAACTTCTTCTCCCAACCATTGATTCAGTTTTCTTTAGGATGACTGAAGTTCATCAAGAGATGCCCCGCAAGGCTAAACTTGATGCGGACCTCTGAGATCTCAAAGTAGACGTTGAAAAAGTATAGAGTCATCTCTTGACTCTCCAGGAAGCTGTTCGGGCCAACACTGAAGCCATTGATGTTCTCTCCAGTAGGGCTGATGATGCTTAGGCTCTTTCCCTTCAGTAGACGGAACTTCTTCAACAGATCATGGATGCTGTTCGTCAACCAGCTCCAGTGATCCCGCCTTTCTCTGCTGATGACCGTGCTCAACTCAATGAGACGCATGAGGCAACGACAACTCTAGCCAGTGCTCTGTCAAGGCTAGAGGAGATGATGGTTCTCCAGCATCAGCAAGTGGACGAACCCTCTGTCTTATACTCTAAAGTCTTAGCCAGAGAGGGGGAGATGAGGTCTAACATTGCTGGACCATCTAATGTTGTTGTTGCTCCTGCTCTTATTGCTGCTCCAGCATTACCTGTAGCTTAAGTTGTTGTTGCTCCTGTAATCCCGACCACCGAAGCTGTTATAGTTGAGGAGGCCGATGCCATCCCAAGGGATGATGATCTTCCCATCACCTCTGCTGCTAGTGATGAAGATGAAGATGAAGATGACGAACCTGTTCTCCCAGACCCCAGAAGTGACCTTAATAGTGATGATGACGATGATGATAAAGCTGACTTTACCATCAAGTATCAAAAGCCAACAACCGCCAGCAAGGGAGTCACTCTCAGGGATTCTGCATCCCAGGGGGAGCAAAGGAAAGGAGAGTCCGCTCCATCAAAGAACGAGGACCACAGGTCGAAAGGCAAAGCAGTCCTGAATAAGGGAATCTGAAGGTACTTTTCAATATCCCTCAACCCTTATTTGAAGATTCTACCTCTTAGGTAGTAGTCACTTCACTCTATCAACTTCAAATTCCATCAACAACCTACGGTCGACTGTAGTGGGTCCCTGAAAACCATGTCTCCAGTGTTCCCACCGCTAAAGGAGTCACTCGACCAAACTAGAGTAAAAATCCCTCTTCGTACCTCTAGTGGTGGTGAGTTTGACTTCCTTTCAGAAGCTGAAAGACTCGAGGCATTAAGGGCTGAAGAAGAGCTAGAGCTTCAGAGGAAGCAGACTAAAGACAACTTAAAGCTGGCTAAGTCACTAGCTGAGAAGATTCTCCCCAAGAGAAAGTCCAAGAAAAAGGTGAACGCTGTCCAAGCCCAAGCTAAACTTCTTTCCATTGTAGAAGCTGAGCATGAGAAGAACTTGAAGCTGGTCAAAAAGGACAAGCGATGGAGCGAAGCAAAGCTGAAGAAGAGAGTCAACCCCTCGCCCGATCATCAGCATCAGCATCAGCGGACATTCAAAAAACAGTAGAACACTGGTCTCAATGCTCATCACCAGGGATAATCTCGATGCCATCACTGAGAATCCTTCCTACCTTGGCCGCTATGGATACAGCGAATGGATGGAGATCATGCAGCCATTCAGCAATCCAAGTCAAGACATAAGGAGATTATCGAGGACACCATCAGTGATCTCATCAAACGAATGTCCAAGTATGTCGCAGTCCCCGACAGGCCTTCTCTGAAGAAAGGTAGGAAGAAGAAACAAAAGCTCTCTAATCCTAATGATGGACCATTCCTAAGGAACGAACATGAAACAAGGTTCTCCTTAGATGAAATCCTGAAGGGTCATGAGAGTATAAACATTTTTATGCTGAATCTCGACTTGCCAGATAAGGGTCCTTATACACCGAACTCTGTGCATTTCAAACCTGAGTTAGGAGTTATATTCCTTGACTATGAAGGTGAAGTCAGATTTCAGAGAATGTCAGAGCTACATCTACGTCCAATGGGTCATTTGGTTTACCTTTTACTCTGGATAGATGATATCATGCCTCGAAAAGTCGTGGACATGAAGATACGAAGGGAATGCCTACGTCGAAGAAACCTTAGTGAAGATGTACCTAGCTACATAGATCTAAGTGTTCTAGATTAGTTGCTCTTTGTAATACTGTTCACTTTTCCTTGTAAATCTATTTCACTATGTCTACTTTCAGTGATTAATTTTCTAGTCTGTAAGTATTACACATGTACTGAACTACTTGTAATATTATCAATGATAATAAAATGAGTATTTCTTGTACTTCACTAAAAACGATCACTAAAAAAAGTAATAGGGACACAAGTATATGAGCTCCAGAGTTACTTTTTACATTCACTGAAAATCTATAAGTCAGTGAATAAGCTTTCAGTTTCAGTTACCATCCTTGTAATTTTCTCTTAGATATGACTTAAGGAAAATTACCAAGCAAAGACTGACTCACTGAAAAAGATCCCAAAATAGTAAAAAGGGACATGTACTTTATATGTAACTTTTCCTTACTGTTATTTGATAAGACAACTTTCTTTTTGTTATCTTGTTATCATCAAATAGGGGAGATTGTTGATCCCCTCTCTCAGTGATTTGATGATAATCCCTTTTCACTTATATGAAGTATTTTATGTTTCTATCTTTTCAGTTCCAGCGATCTTCACTGAACCTGTTCAGTAATCGCTGAAGAACTTGTATTGTAATTCAATCAGTGACAGTGATACTTCAAGAAGACAACACTCACACCGAAGAACCTTCAGCTATTGTCGAAGACTGAAACTAAAGATTAGAGACTGGCAAGTACGTGATCTGAAGTGGTACTCAGTGATTACAAGCATGTCTACATATGTGTGAAGACTGCTCAAGCCTCAGCGAATGCTGAAGAGACTTCCAGGTCATTCCAGCATTCAGTGATCAAAGGAAGCTTGCCAAGCACGATTGTTGTTGTCTTGTCCTTATACACACAAAGGACAAACCCATACCCTTTCTAATTGCTAGTACGGTACGGAGCCGACTAGTCGACTCTATTACCCAACAACTTTAGGTAAGGATGTCTGCTCATGAATAGGATTTTTATACTATTCACTATAGCAAAGGATAAGCCTTCCTTTTAAGGCTTGACACGCACTCTAACCCTACCATATTGCATTAAATCAACAATTTATGCATTGGGTATAAATAGAAGTGTTTCTTCTCCATGTAGAGTGCACGCACAACACACTCTCTTAACCTAATTCTTACTTTGAGCATTCTAGAGCTTAAGTAAAAGAAATTTTCTTTACAGCATTTGTTTTCTCATTTGCTAAGATTTTGTGTGTAACCAAAGATTGTTTAGATAGGTTTTCTTACCTTATCTTTCCGCAAACAGTCTTGTAAAATTTGTATTGATCTTCTTTTATCAATATACATTTTAAATTTGAAAATATTGTGTTTGTATTCATCCCCCCTTCTACAAACTGTTATACATATCTTGTAGACGGGACCAACAATCTTCTTGGGTTCAACTAGAGAAAGAAAGTTGACAAAGGGACATTTATTACCTAGACCCTTATGTGTCTGAATACCTGTACTTAGACCACCAAGAATTTGATGTATTGGATGGTCTTTAGTCCATCACTAAGTTGGTAGAGGATTATCATCAGAGATTGGAAACTCAAGTATAAAAGATGAGGCTTCAGAGATAGATTCTTCAGCAATAGGTTGGATTGCTAAAAGAGCCTCAATGAACGATTTAACAACTGATAGAGGTTCAGAAACTAAAGGATTTTCAGTGACTGAAGGGCCAGTGTTTAAAGTAGAAGGGATAAGTGACTAATGGGCACTATAGCTATCCTTAACAAGGGTTCTCCTTGGTTATTAGTCACATCTGTAATGATAAATGGATCGTCATCAGCTTCTAAGGGTCAGCACTGGGTTAATTGCTGAAAGAAGCTCCAGGTTGTCCATAGTGAGAAATCATCTAGTGTTCTAACTCTTCATCATCATCAGAGATGGATTTAGAGTTAGGTTATTGGGATTCATCAAATGTGACATGGATAGTGTCTTCTATAATTTGTCGTCGTTTGTTGAATACTTTGAAGGCTTTGGATACTAAAGAATATCCAAGAAAGATTCATTAATCAGCTTTGGGATCGAACTTTTCAAGTTGGTCTCTATTGTTGAGAATGTAACAAGTCCAACCAATTATGTTAAGAAAGTTGAGAGAGGGCTTTCTACTATGGAAGAGTTCATAAGATGTCTTCTTGAATCTCTTGATTATCAGCGACCGATTTTGAGTAAAACAAGCAGTGTTGACAGTTTCAGCCCAGAATTGAGTAGGGAGACGAGATTTGCTGAGCATAGATCAAATAACCACAGTGATTGTTCGATTTCTTTTTTCAGCGAATCGATTTTGATGTGAAATTCTTACAGATGAAAAGTTGTGTGGATTCTGTTGTTCTCAAAGAAGTTATCAATAGTACTCCCTATAGACCGTACTTTGATGTTGTTCAATACTTCTATGCTTTGATGAACAAGATGATTTCTTCAGGTGCAACACTCTTAGATCTGAGAAAGAAGACCCAAGTGTACCTGGAATACTTATCAACAATGACAAGTGTATATTTCTTTCTAGCTATAGATTGCACATTGACTGGACCAAAGAGATCCATGTGCAATAGCTGAAGTGGAGAGGTCACTGAAGGTACTTGTTTAGATTTGAAGCTAGCCTTTGTCTGCTCTCCCTTTTCACACGTTGAGCAAAGAAATTCCTTTGCAAAGGAGTGTTGAGGAAGGCCAGTGACAAGATCTTTTCAACACAACTCATTCAGCATCTTGAAGTTGAGATGAGAAAGTTATTTGTGTCATAGCCAGTTGATATCTAAGGAGGCTTTAAAGAGAAAACAACTATTCTCAGTTAGAGGATAATCCATGTTGATGACGTACACGTTCTCTAGACGAGAGCCTGTAAGAGAAACCTTGTCATCTTTGTCAAGGACATAACATGAGTTCTTAAAAAAATTCACTATGAAATCTTTATCACACAGCTGACTGGTGCTAAGGAGATTGTGCTTTAATCCGTCAGCATATGCAACATGCTTGAATGTAGTTACACCATTGGTTAATATACCAAAACCTTTGGCATATTCTTTTCTATTTCCTTCAAAGGTTACAGAAGGACCTCTTTCATCTAGATATTCAGTGAGAAGTGATTTGTCCCCAGTCATGTGTTTTGAGCATCCACTATCAAGATACCAAATACCTTTGACTTCCTGCACAAAAAACAGATTAAGATTGATTTGGTACTCATTTCTCAATGGGTCAAGTGAAGTTAGAGGCAACATCCAATGACGCTAAAGATTCAGGGTCAGCAAGTGTCTTCACTGAGCCTAAAGAAGAGGCTTTAGTGACTAATCAGAATGTTAAATTAATTTTTTTAGAAGAAATATTGAATTAAATTTAGTTACCTAGTATATATCAAGTACCTAATATACATCGTATCTTAAATACGTTTGTGAATCAAATTGTATCATAGTGATAACGTTCACAATGTTTCACATGTATCACAATGTATTTTCTTTGTTTTATGAAATGTATCATAATGTGCATTTTAGTTATTTTCATTGCTTTACAAATGTTATTACATCGTGCATCTTGTATGTATATTTGGGTGTCACAGTGAATATCGTTTGTAGGTATCACAGTGTGTATCTTATGTTCACATAATGTTCATCGGAATAAAGTTCGCCGAATAAGATTCGCCGAATAAGATTCACCAGAGAGAGGAAAAGATTCGCCGGATAGTGGAAATAGGAGAGAAGAGGGAAGATAGTTATAAAATATCTAAAATACCCTTAATTAATATTTTAAGTTAAAGTTACCAAAATTATTAATTTCTTAATTTAACCTTTGATTTGTGGTTGAGATTGGATCTCATGGTTACCACAAACAATACAGTTCTCATTTGATTAGGTCTATATATATAAAGATTCACATATGAATCATAAACTGATTAATAATCTCATTTATAAGTTGTAAATTGACTCATGTTCAAGTTATAATTAAGATTCACATGTGAATCTATATTATAATTCATGTGTTCACATATGAATCTTAAACTGATTCCGAATCGCAGTTGTAAAATTTAAATTGATTCATGTCCAAGTTCTTATTAAAATTCGCATGTGAACATATGTTAGGATTCACATATTAACATATGAAACAATGAAAAACATTGTTGTTCGTGCTCACATATGAGATTTAGGAAAATGAGATTTAATTCGATTTGTAGATTGTAAAACCGCTAATGATTCCAAGGTGAAATAATGGAAAATAATCTATTATTATTCATATCCAAAAAAAATGTTATTAAAAAATATAAGAAATAAATTAGGTATTTGATTTTTTTTTCCATAATTAGTGAAAAAGATTTGGAAATAGAAATTTTAAACTATTTGTTGAGATTGTTTATCCCATTCTTATATTTTTGGGGCTCTCATTTAAACTTATGACTATATATAGGGTCTATTCAAATGAGAACTCTGTAATTTTATGATAACCGTGAGATTCATGTGAGTTAATCATTTAAGATAATTAAGAATATTTCTTAAATAAGCTAAAAGAATAATTTAATCATACGAATCACTGCCCTCAATTTTCTCATTTACATAATAATCCCTAAAAGTCCTTCCTTTATTTTTTCTCCATATTCTAGTCGCCTCCCTCCTAACACCCCATATTCGTTACATTCACCATCCTCTTTCTCCATTAATACCAGATCTCAGCTGCCTTCTGCTCAAGTCTCTATCCATATCCATGTGTTCTGTAAAATTCTAATCTACGACAACAATTAAATCATTTTACGACTATGGGTTTACGGTGACGTTTTCACAATTGATCGAGTATGTTATCATGGTATGTTATCCCATATTTAAAACTATTATGTTGATCGAGTGAGTTTATGATGGAGTTACAGTATCACAATATGTTATCCCATATCTTCAAACCTATATTATTAAACCCAAATACTGATTTGGTGACACTGTGCGTTATCCCCACTTTACAAATCCACGACAACGATCAGAATGGGGCATCATATCATGTATATATTGGGTATATGTGGGTATATAGAAAAAAGCGTAAATTTGTTAAAATTTTCAAATTTAGTCCCTGTTGTTCTAAAATTTGGTTTTTATTTTTATGAGATAAAAAAAATAATAAATATTAAAGCATAAGGACAAAAAAGGTAACGAATTATAAATCATTGATGAAAACCGAATTTTGAAACCATAGAGACTAAAAACATAATTTACTCATAATTTTGAAAGAATGATCATAATTAATGAATCACAACGTGTGTATAGCTAGTATCACAATGGAATGTTTGTGTCGAAGGGAGGGGGAGGAGAAAGGAGAGATAAGATTTTCAAAATACTGAAAACGACCTTCAATTAAAATTTTAAGTCAAAATTATCAAAATTATTAATTTTCTAATTTATTATTTGATTTTTGGGTGAGATTAGATCTCACATATCTCATAAAAATGTTGAGTTTTCTTTTGAATGCCTCTTTATATGTGTGTGTGTATACATACATATATATATATATATATACACACGTATATATACACATACATAGGGGAGAGGTTCATTTGAGAAGTGCTAGTTGTGTGAGAAGTAGATAAGTGATCCTAGCCCTTCATTTGAGCATCATTTTACGGCTTTGACTGTGAAGCACCAAATAATTCGGTTGCCTGGTATGTAGAAGATATAGTGGTAGTTTCGTAATTTTACAAATAGATGGCAATCAAGTGCATATGTAAACCCATATGATTCATATATGAACTATTTGTGCATATGTGAACGCGTGTGATTCACATATGAACTATTTAACTAATTTGCATATGAACTCATGTGATTCACATATGAACCCGTATGATTAGTTATGATTAACATATGAACACGTGTGTTAGTTATAATTCACATATAAACCTGTGTGATTCAGATATGAACTAACTGATTCACATATGAATTACTTAACTAATCACACGAGTTCATATGTGAAGAAGTTGAATAGTTCATATGTAAATCACATGGATTCATATATGCACTTTTTGCCACCTACCCGTCTAACAGGTTTTAAAATGTTCAATGACTTATTTGTTTTAAAAAAATTATCCAAATATTTAATCATTTCAAATACTAAAGTCAATTGTGTTTTTTTTTTTTAATATTTTGCTATAAATATATAGATTTACAATGTATAAAAAATATCGATTTGAAAGTCCTTTAAAATTTTGGTCTACTCATTTCCATATATCTTTTTTACTTTTAAAAAAATTAATGATGACGACGACATTAGTAATATAATAATAGCAGTCACTATAAATTTGAAAATGAGTAAAGCTTTATTTAATTAAAAACGTTATCTAATAATCAAATCACAAAACTTATTTTTAATGAGATAAAATTAAAATAATTTTAAACCAAAATCAGTATCTTATTTATATGCAAAGGGGTCAAATTTGAAAAAAAAAATTATTACTTAATAAGTACAATAAAATAAAGATTTTAAAGAGGTTGGTTAAATGTATTCCTATACATTGATTTTTGTCATTATATACAGATATATTTTTTATATTTTCGATTTATGATTTTATTTGATTACAATATTATGCATATAACATTTCCTTTTTAAAATCTAGAATCTTCTATTTCAACAATTTTATTAAAATGAATAATTAAAAGAGCGTAGAAATCTGAAAAATTAAAAAAATCTCCAGGGGGTCGTCTACTAAACATTTATCGGGTAAGCGCTTATCAATATCGTTTACCTCACCATTTGA
Organism: Cynara cardunculus var. scolymus; assembly: GCF_001531365.2. Lineage (NCBI taxonomy): Eukaryota > Viridiplantae > Streptophyta > Magnoliopsida > Asterales > Asteraceae > Cynara > Cynara cardunculus. Next base: position 172,718 of record NW_020200588.1, read on the forward strand.
GCATGGCAAGAACGGAGAATATTACCCGGTAAGAAGCATATCAAAGACGAAGAGTCTTACCCGATAAGTGAGCGAAAATATTCTTACCCAAGTTGTAGATGGTTACCCAACAATCCATTTGGAAGACCTAGAATGTTACATGATAAGATAAATGATGATATGACTCTTGCAGGTAAGTATTTGGTAACCGGTTCCTAAAAATATGTATAGTATCTATACTATATTATAAAGCATTTGACAAAAACTCTTAAAACCCACTTTTTATACGCAAAATACTGTTTATTAATGCATATTACTTAAAACTCAAGATTGCAAGTAAATTATGCATAAGTACAACTTATTAAAGATCCATGTTTGAATTTGTGTAACTAACTGCGGATAAACATAATCAAATAGAGGATAAACATATCATTTTAAAATATAAAAAATTTAAAATATAATTAAAATAATTATTGAGTTCTAACAAAATAATTAATTATTATCTTTATAAGAAAATTATATTAATAAACCAAATATAAATTACTTCGTTATTAAATCTAAATTAAATTATAATAAAAAAATTGAATTAGAAAATTACACAAAAAATAAGATTTTTTAAATAGTTAATTTGATAGTATAACATCGATTGAGATAAAGAATAAAATAAAATATTAAAATCAAGATATATTTCGTTGCATTGCGTAAGTACCTTCTAGTAAACAAATAATATATTTATAATTTCTTAAGAAGTACTAAAATTAAGTATTTAGGATGAAAATAAATATTTTAATAATATAAATAATAACATATAGATGTTGGAGAGAAAATTAAGAGTTTAAATTTTAATGTTCTATCTTTAAAAAGTTACATTAGAGTCATTGAAAATGCTCTCTAAGTTTTAATAAAAAAAGTTATATTTTCAAATAAAAATAATAATTAATATATAATTTTCTATAAGGGAATCTCTTTCTTAAATAGGGCCCACTCTGATTTTAAAATTGTATTTTTGATACACACCCTTTACTCCACCACCAAGGAAAAATAGTTTAATGCCACACACTAATGATTTATGAATATTTTAACATATTATAATTTAATATTTGAATGACCTATTTATAATATTTTAACATATTATAATTTAATATTTTTAAAAAAGTTTATAACTAAAAAATAAGTCTATTTAGAGAATTGATATTTAAAAACAAGCATTTTTAATTTTATATAAAAACAATGATTATTAAAATAATATATATGGGTCATAGGTATCGCATAAGGTGGCATGCTCCATTTACTTCAACTCAAAGTGCTAACAGTTTTATAATTATAATTAAAAAAACATCCAACATAATTATTTTAAAATATTAGAAATAGTATAATGTATTTTTATATGTTATGATTGTGACATTAATTTATGTATTTTGTCTACTACTAAACATAACTTTGATTTTAGTTTTGATTTCATTATAAATATATAGAAGTTGAGGTTGTTTTAAATACAAATTTTTAATTCATACGAACCAATCAAATGAAATATTTATTGAAATGGTGAGACTTTATACACTATAATTTGAATATTTATAGAAGATGATTCTAATTAATTTATTATGATTAACGTTTCAGACAGAAAAATAATCGAGACATATATAAAATCAAATATTCATTAAAATTAATGGACTATTAGTATTGATTTGTATGGTTTTTACTAACGATAGGCTTTGTAATAGAAACTCCATATATATATATATATATATATATATAGACTTGGGATCATGTGAGACCCGTAAAATCAATTCTCAATCCTTAGATTAGATTTATAATATGAACGTTCATAAACGCTACGAGACTTCTCAATAATCACAAAATTGTCACCGTACAACTTTAGATCATTGGATCATTAGCTTATAAAGTTGATCAATGAATATAAATTGGTCTTACGGGTCTTACGAAAAACTCTTGGTCTCACGTGAACCCAACCCTATATATATATATATATATATAT
>NW_020200588.1:174960-183597 GCF_001531365.2 Cynara cardunculus var. scolymus
CCGTTTTCTGAAAACAGGTCTATTCGTGCTAATTTGGCCTGTGAATATAAAGAACGTGAAAATGTCAACTTATTATTAATACTAAAAGTTCTGTACACTTTTCTCATATTTGGTGAGGTTTAAACCTCTGACCTCCTAGGAGGCCAAAGACTACGATACCGCTAGGCCAATTATTTTTTGTTTTATTTAAAAATATAAGAACTGTTACTAATATAAACACTACTATTTTTTTTTAAATATTTTATAACTATTGGAATAAAACATAAAAATTGAGATTTAATAAATAAATAAAACATAAAAGTTTAAACGTGTAAGTTTGTTACACAACCTATGATGTCTCACATTATAGTCATCCGCTGTTATTGTCATTGTCATCCGCTGTTAGACCGGTGCACCTTGATCTCATTGAAAAGAAGTTTAAAAAGTTGTAATTTTGTAAACTATATTCGAGTATTGACTTCCCAATATGTTTAGGTAGTCTGTCATATATTCGTTTAACTCCTGCATTAAGTTAAATTCATGTTTTTGATGCATTGGCTATCTTCTTTATCTTTTGTTGCTTCCAAACGGATCTACAAAAGTTTAAAGGTAACATCATGTAGAAGGGAGAGAATGAATACAAACACGCAATTTTCACTTTTTTAAATCCGTTTATTGATAAAAAAAAAAAGAATGTAGAATTTACAGATTGTTACGGAAGAAGATAAGATTAAGAACTTATCTAAACAATCTTAGAAGCACGTAGGTTGCTGAGAACAAGAAAGAAGAGAACAAGGAAGAAGGTGCTTACTGAGAAGGTGCTCCTGAAAGTGCTTGCTGGGAAGAGAGACTTCTCAGCTATTTATACCTATTGAGTTCAATGCAAGTTAGAGGGTATAAACAACATGACAAACTTCTAGTGGAAAGTTTGACCTTTGTCTTCAGGTATGCAGGCTTTTTTCTGCATATGAACTAGTTGTCTTTCACAAAGTACGTAAAATACCCTTGGAGACAATAGAGTAACTCCGTACATGTGCTTTTTTTGTGAGGTATAGGGTTGTCCTTTTTGTGCAAGAGGATAAGAGAAAAACTAATTTTGTAGAGAAAGATTCATTTGATCGCTGACACTGATTCAACTCTAGAGTTTCTTCAGTGTTTGCTGAGTCTTGGTCAGATTTCACACTTCGATTTAGACACGTCTGTTATCACAGAATCTGCTTCAGATCACGAACTTTTGTCTCTATCTTCATCTACATCTTCGACATTGTTGAAGGTTCCTTTGGTGTGAGTTTTGTCTTTTGAGGAATACTTGTCCTTTAGAGAAGCTTACAATACATGTTTCAGCGTTACTAAACAGACTCAAAGATGATCGCTGAAACTGAATAGAAACAGAATTAAGTATTTTTCACTAAGTATAAAGGATCATAATCAAACCCCTGAGAGAGTTTGGATAAAAAATCTCCCTATATTTGATGATGACAAATCAACATAAAAGAAAATTGCTTAGTTGTTACAGCATAGAAAAAGAACTTGTAAGATACATGTCCCTTCTACTGTTTTTAGGGTCTTTTTTCAGTGTCAATGAGTATTATGGAAATTCATTGATTTGTAAAAGATTATAAGTGAGAAAATGAAGTTACATAACATAAATAACTTAACACTGAAAGATGGCTCCAACAACTTGTAGAACTCGTATCTACTTAGAAAGGAGGGATACTCTGTTATGGCATCATTGTTCTCTCTTAAGATGGCCATGGAGACAAGAAGACCGCCATCTTTCATCCGTCCGCTGATGGTGACGTTTGAAATCCTATGAGGGTTCATCCTTGTCTCGATACTTTCTTTGCACCAGTTCAACTCATGATCCTTTATGTCAGCACTCTCTAATTTTTCTTTTCATCTTCTCCTAGGAGTAAAGCCTGAGCACCTATGGAGTCATTTTTCTTCAACTTTCCTTCAATATGAGGATCATCAAATAGAGCTTTGGCCAGCTCTAGACTGTCTCTTAGTTGTTCTAGATGTTGTTTTAACTCTTTTTCTGCCTTCAGGGATTCTTCTCTCTCAACTTCAGGGAAGAAGTCAAACTCACCACGTCTAGAGGTACGAAGAGGAATTTGTACTCTCCATTGGTAAAGTTGATTTATTAGCCGAGCCATCTCTTAGTTTCCTCAACATTAGAGTACATAAGAAGTCAAGACGACTTCCCAGTGATGAGGTCAAAGACTTCATCTTCTTTATCTTTCTCTTCGTTAGATGAATCAAATAGGAAAACTAGAAGGACTTTAGCTGAAGAAGGTTGGGTTGAGGGGCTGGGACAGATTTGAGAGGAGAGAGATTTGGTAGGAGGGGTTAAGATAGAAGGTGGAGGTAAGATGAAAGAAGGAGAAGAAATAAAAGATAGACTTGACGGGTTCATCATCTGAGGTAGAGGGAACAAAAAGAGTTAAGGCATTTATTACCTTTGTGTTGATCCTCTCTCTTAGTGATTTGATGATAATCCCTTTTACCTTATATGACATATTATTGTTTCTGTCATTCAATTCCAGCGATCATCACTAAGTCTGTTCAGTGATCGCTGAAAACATGTAATGTAAATCAATCAGTGACAACAATACTTTAAAAAAACAAAACTCACACCAAAGAACCTTCAGCGAAAGTCGAAGACTGAAACTGAAGATTAGAGACTGGCGCGTTTGTGATCTGAAGCGGCATTCAGTGATTACAACCTGGTCAACATATGTGTGAAGACTGCTCAAGCCTCAGCGAATGCTGAAAAGACCTTTAGGATTATTCCAGCATTAAGTGATCAAAAGAAGCTTGTTGAGCAAGATTGCTTTTGTCTTGTCCTTCCACACACAAAGGACAAAACCCATACCTTTTCTAGAGTACCGTACGGTACGGAGCCGATTAGTTGACTCTACTACCCACCAACTCCATCAAAGGATGTCTGCTCATGAATAGGCTTTTGTACTATTCAATGTAGCAAAGACAAGTCTTTCTCTAAAGGCTTAACGCGTGTTTAAACCCTATTGCATTGCATTAAATATGCATTTATAGCAATGGGTATAAATAGATGTGTTCTATCTCCATGTAGAGATACTCTTGAACCTTAATCCTTACGTGCATACGTGAAAGAACACACACATCTAAGAACACAATACGCTTATCTTCAAAGCAAGTTAGAATCCCTTTTCAAGTATTCTAAATAGTTCTTACCCAGAAAGAACTCACTTTCTTCTTAGTCTTAAACATCAAATCTTTTCTCTTTGCTAAGAACTTTTGTGTGTAACTTAGATTGTTTAGATAGGTTATCTACCTTATCTTTTCCGCATACAATATTGTAAAATCTGTATTGATCATTCTTTATCAATATATACTTTAAATGTGAAAAGTTTACTGTGTTTGTATTCATCCCCCTTCTACAAACTGTTTCTAAATATCTTRTAGACCCTAACGGGACCAACAAGTGGTATCAGAGCAGTGTTTTCTTTTCTTGTTGTTTAGTTGTTTTTCTGCATTATATTATCTCATTCTCTAGATAATTTTACTGTTTTCAAATGGCTTTACAAAACTCAAACACACACTTTCATGACAATGACTCTTTTGCCAAACCTCCCTGATTTATTTGAGACAAGTTTAGTCTTTAGAAGAATCAGATGTCCCTCTTTCTGGAAAGTGTGGATCCTGAAATTCCACACTATATATAAAATGGACCATATGTTCCATACGCTATTTCTCCGGCAGATTCCAAAACTCCCTCATCAATGGACTAATGAAGACAAGAATAAGATAGCTATAGACACTCATGGTAGGTCTATAATAGTTATGTCTCTTCCTGATGAGTTTTATCACTCTGTAATGAAGATGAGAACTTCGAAATCCATGTGGGATACTTTATGTGTTTAATATGAAGGAACCTCTCAGGTTTAAGAATCGAGGAAGATTAACTTAGTAAGACAATACGAAAGCTTTCTCTATGGAAAGACTGAGACATTGTCAGAAGTACACCAACGCCTTAATTGTTTTCTTATCGATTTAAGGAGTGTAGGCAGATAATATTCCAATTCTAAAACTTTAACAAAGTTTCTGAAATGTTTACCTAAACCTTGGGATACTTATGCCATGTGTCTCAAGATGTCCAATGACATGTCCTCTTTATCTCTCTCTTAGCACCCTATATGGGATATCACTCAATCATGAGCAGTCTCGACAGCTGAAAAGGAATATAATCAAGGATTCCAGAGAAATGAAGAGCTCTCCGTTAGCTATAATCTCTGAAGATACTTCAGTTGAACTCCCATCTTCTTCTTCTTCAATTCTTCCTCTTGTCACTATCATGGAGTTAGATTCTACTAACTCTAAGGATCTATCAGAGTCTGATCTTACAGACTTTGATGAATCACTGGCACTATTAACTAAATCTTTTATGAGATTTGCCAGGAAAAGCAACTTGCGCAGATCTCCTTCGCTGACCACCAAGGAAAAGCCAAAGTCTGATAATATAGACAAGGCTTCAGTGATCTGCCACAATTGTCACCGCAAGGGTTACTTTGCAGGTGAATGCAGGTCTAAGAAGGCTGTGACACCATTTTCTAAAACCCCATCCTCCTTCAGATCTAAAGATGACAAATACTTGAAGCTGAAAAAAAAGTACAAGAAGATGAAGAGTTCCCAGCGAAAGGCCAAAGGTATTGTCGCTGAAGAGCATGACTGGGCTGATTCGTCTGATGAGGAAGACACGGCCTACCTCTGCTTGATGGCCAAGGATGTCAAAGAGGAAGGTTCCGAGACGTCAAATTCTAATGATCCCTCATCAGCATCTCCTGCTCAGGTATGTCTCCTGAATGAACCCTCTTCTTCTTCCTCTTCTAGCCTATCAGCATTAGATACACTGACGGTGGACCTTTACAATGCCCTGAATGGCAAGTCTAAAACAGAAATGCTTAATCTTGATCTTCAAGAACAATTGAAGATTTATCATTCAAAGATCAAAGAGTTGACTAAGATCGAAGAAGATCTCAAAGATCAGGTCATTGTGAACCAAACTATCACTATCGAATGCAAACAGGCTATTGCTGAGCGTGAGCAAGCAATTGCTGAACTTAAGGCTGAGAAGGCTACCATTGAAGGGCGGTGCAAAGCCTCTATCAAGGCCTCAGAGATCATTAACGCTCTGATACCTACCAAGATAAAGACTGGTCTAGGCTTCTCCTTTGATCAGGAAGATAGTGTCTCTGACAGGTCAATGCTCAAGTTTGGCACCTTTGTCTCTTCTATTCTTGACACTTCTTTCTCTTAGTTTTCCTTAGCTGAGAGTCATCTTGATGGAACACCTTCGACTTCAGGTTGAAAATACAAAGGTAAATCCATTGTTACAACACTTCTTCCTAAGAAGTCTAACAAGTGAAATAGATTTAAATATATTCCTTCAGCTTGTAAACCTTCTTCTTCTTCTTCTTTAGGGACCAAGTAATCTGAATCTAATCAGAAATCTAAGTCTCAGCTCAAAGTGAATGCTTCACCTAAGGACACCAAATCCTCAAAAGTTCCTCCTAGAACTAATGAGAAGGGAATCCTTGGAGCTTGTCCCTCTTCAAATCTGGTACTTCCTAGCCCTAAAGCTACCTTAAGCTATAGAAGTGTAAACACTATGGTGAAACTACACACATTGCCAGTAAGTGTCCTTCTACCACCAAGGCTGGTCCACCAGCCAAGGGTAAGGAAGTAGCTAAGGCTGAGAAATCAACCAAAGTGAAATCAACTACTAAGGCTGTTAAAGCAACCAAGGTGAAGAAAACCACTGGAGCCTCCTCTTCAGGCTCGGTGAAGACAATAACTGACACTAAGTCATCAACATCAGTTGTTGTGATTCTTTCTACCACTGAAGCCTCTTCGTCAAGTTCAGTGAAGACACCCATTAACTCTATCTCTCTAGCGTCAGAGGTTGTTCCTATTTCCACTAAAACCTCTCCAGGTTCAGTTAAGCTGTGTACTGACGCTGGTTCTTCAGTTTTAGTAGATGAATACTCTAACATTGTTGGACCCAAATTGTTAAACCCCATAACTCATGATGTAAAAAGTAATGAAAAACAACAAGTGATGAAGAACCAGAAGACCAATGAAGACATCAAGGCAGAATCGACTAAGTCTGGAATTCAACCAGAGGATCGATGGATAGTTTAACCAGAGGACCGATGGACAGTCCAAGAATGCGATGGAAAAAGCATTCTCATCGATCCTCTGGTCATCAACACTTAGAAGATTTTCCAGCATTGCATTCAAGCATGCAATGAAGATTTGAAGATAAGGATGAAATCATCATACCATGAATGACAGCTGGAGATGACAAATCAACAGCTGGAATTCGAGTTTATCTTAATGTTAATGTTTATCCATGTGAAAGATAAACCCTATCTGTTAGATAGACGATTTGCTAGAAAGTAGCATTATATAGTTATCTTATTGTTAGCTTATTAGTATAACTAGGTACTCAGACCTATTGTAAAAATAAGGCTTTTTACTCGTTGTTTTACGTTTCTGAATTTATAAAGTAAAACCTTTGGAGCTCAAAGTTGTTCTTAAATATTCTTATTTTATTCTTGAGACTTCATAACTTTCTTCATAAAATCACTATAATTTGGTTAGTTATAACTAGATTATTAGTGTTATTGAGAGATCTGGGATCAACAATTGGTATCAGAGCGCCATAGCAATCTCTGCAAACCCAATACAACATTCCAAGACCAAGCACATCGATGTAAGGTACCATTTTCTGAATGATAATGTTGAAAAAGGTAAAATAGAAATGTATTTTGTTCCAACTGAGATTCAACTTGCTGACATTTTTACAAAAGCTCTTGATGAGAAACGATTTTTATTCCTAGTCAGCAAGATGGGTATGCTGAATCTCACAACTTAGAGGCAATAATCATCTTTAAACCAGCGATCTTCAATATCTCATGGTTATGCCCATAAGTGATACAATAACTTAGCCATAAATTTTCTAAGTATCCTAAACTAGAGCCTCTGGTCATAAAGACCAGAGCCTTTGGCCATTTAGAATGACTTCGATTAATTGGCAAAATTTCGTCTTTGTAACCAGAGCCCCTCTGGTTCAAAGCAAATACTTGGTATTTTTTAACCAAGTCATTTTTTCTTCAAACCAGAGCCTCTGGTTCTATAGACCAGCGCCTCTGGACTCCAACACTTTGAGATGTCAAAGTCTCAATCCTTGGATTCTTGCATACTCTACTCATTATTTCTTTCACCTTCACCTCCCAGAGCCTCTGGTTTTCCCCCTCTACTTGCAATATCTTCTTCAAACCAGAGCCTCTGGTTCTAAAGACCAGAGCCTCTGGTTCTAAAGACCAGAGCCTCCGGCTTCAAACTCTTTGTAATCAACGTCCCATTGGTCTCAAAGAGTTTCCCTTATCCCACTCCACATAGTCTTAACCATTTCCTTTCATACTCCTTTTCATAGTTTTTCCAACCAGAGCCTCTGGTTATAAAGACCAGAGCCTCTGGATTCAAAGTCCTTGTCACCAGAGCCCCTCTGGTCTCAAAGACGATTCTTTTTCCTTGTTCATGACACTCATTGCCTTCTCAACCAGAACCTCTGGTTCTATAGACCAGAGCCTCTGTATTCAATGTCCTTGAGCTTTTCAAAAACCCACAAGCCATGCCTTTTAACCAGAGCTTCTGGTTCTAAAGACCAGAGCCTCTGGCTTTGTTTTCTTTGCACCCATCGCACCTTTAATCTCAATGACTTTTCAATCCTAACTTGGCATATGCTTCTCTCAACCARAGCCTCTGGTTGTATAGACCAGAGCCTCTGTCTCCTAAACTTCTCAAATTTTATCTAAGTGAAGGTGAGTCTTTGATTTTAATCCATATGCATCATCTGAGGGGGAGCAAAAGTTTACTTTTGTAAACTTGCATTTTCCATCCAGAGCTTCTGGTTCTACTATCCAGAGCCTTTGGTCACATAAAATGCTATATATAAATATAATACCACACCTCCTCTGGTTTTATAAAATGGATTGCCACGCTTCACAAGAGCCTCTGGTTTGTTAACCAAAGCCTCTACATCATGCAAATCCAACATCACTACTTGTCTTCATCGACATTACAACCATAACTCCTCTGGTTCCACAGCCACTCTGTCATGCATAACCAGAGCTCCTCTAGTTCCATGAAAATACATTTTMCACTCAAACTCATCTTAATTGAAAACCATTTTTAAAGATTATACAAAATTGCAGCTTTTGTGACTAAAAACTATAACATCAGTTTTTAGAAGACCAAAACTTCGTAATTAGTATTAATCTTACAATTAGATGAGATTTTGAATAATTTTTTTTGGGAAAACGTCTTCTCCAAGATATTATTTGAAATAAATCTTTATTTCAAATAAGGAACGACGTTATCCTACCACACGCCTGACACCATATAGGCTGTCCCCCATGAGCCGTTTCAATCTTTTCCCTCCCTAACCCCAGCTTGACACGTGTCCAATTCATTAATGGCACGTACTATCACGACGGCTCACGTTCTTCAAATCATATCATCCAAAACTTATACTGCCAATTTTTCATGATTATTACATTTTAATAATCAAGAAAACGTTTCACCTCCAACCCCCCCCCACACCCCCCATAA
>NW_020200588.1:183782-200890 GCF_001531365.2 Cynara cardunculus var. scolymus
GTAACACCCTCTTTGATGACAGGTTTGCGATAATGATTGAGTTCTTTAAGAACTGTATCCTTCTCCCTGCCCTAACTCTAGTAAACCCAAACATACCATTAAAGTACGTTCAACAATATTGGCAGAACTGCGAGTTTGATCCTTCCAGTCACGGAATAATGGGGGATATAGACGCCCCAAATGACATGATTTGCTCGCTAAAAATATCGYGAACAAAAGTTTCTAGGGTTCTGTGCATTCCAACAAGACGGGAACTAGGGATCGAGCAATATGACGAACCACCTACCTTCGACGACATCCTCAGGTTCGTAAAGATGCTAGGGTACAATCGTGAACTGCGAAATGTATCAGACTTCAAAAGACAATTMCTCYCGYCAATGTGGAATTTGTTCTTCTCCATCCTCAACCGATCCCTCACTTGCAAGCTAGGTTCCCTAGACCAAGGGAATCTCAACATAATGACAATTATGTATGGGCTTTTCTTCAACATAAATCTCGACTACGCCTTTTACATTTACAACGAGATTCATGCGGCTGTGATCAAAAAGTGCAAACTTCAAGCCACAGGAAAGCCACTATCTGCAGTTCTCTTTCCCCAATTCCTCGCCCTTTTCATTGGGGACGCGATGGTGCAACACGGTCTACCTGCTGTGGAGCCCTTCACCCCAATCTACAAGATGCAAGGACATCGCCCAACACTTTCGAAGGAAGGATACAGCATCCAACGACCGCTGTCCCGGGCTATGCTCATTGTCATACCATCGACAAGTGAGATACGCAAGACCTATGAACGCTCCATGCTGTCCCAAGAACAGAGGGCAGCTACCCCGGAGCACTTAGAGCCGTCCCCCCTCCAAGCAAGGGAGTACAAGCATCCTCTTCATCGGACGATGAAGATGATGATGATGATGATGCTCGTGCTTCCCCCGGCCTTACTCAAAATATTCCTCAACCTACTATCCAAAGGGCACCCACATCTACTACCCCTGGCGATCAAAGCCAAAGGGGTATTGAAACAGGATGACCCAGTCCCACCCCAACCCCAGCTAGCCATCTAGAGACCATTCTTCAAGCCTCTGGAGATGAACAAGCCGAGGAAACTCATTTACCATCACCCCTCTCTCAACAGAGAGGTGATGAAGAGACAAGAGCCCCTTCACCTCAGGGCTATGCCACAACCAATCACACACACAGAAGCATTCGTTGCTTCTGATATTGAACCCATAGATCGTTTAGAGCGATCTTCAATTCGTGCACCACACCCCTCGGTATTTGATCTACCAAAGGGGACACACATCCGCTTCACTTACTCAGCCTCTGAAGCTGAGGAAGAGGATGTTCAAACATCACGAGATAGTTCTCCTCTCGAAGTCTATCAAGGACATGATGGAAGTCCTTCAACGCCTACCTTCGCACAAGGCCAAGAAGGCGCCTCAGGAACAGAGGCCCAACCTGCAGCATTTGTTGCTGCAGGGGTTACCCCATTAGCAGATCTGGTCACAAAGGCTGAGTTCCAAGCCTATGTTGATACAGTGACGCGGTCCTTGGATGACCTTAAACTCATCATACAAAGGATTATGGAAAACCAACCCTCACCCGATACCCCAGACCTCCACCAATCCCTTGCCATCCTCCAACATCATCTCACCCAAATTGAAACCCAAACCCAAGCCAACACTACCCGCCTACAGATGCTTCAATAGACAGTTAGCCAACACCACAACACCTCATCCTCTCTAGCCACCTAAAGAAACCAAATCCTTATTCAATCCCTCGCAACCCTCGCAGCTTAGGTAACTGAAGCTGATGAAAACCTTACCTACACCATCACCCAACTACAAACCATCCTTCGCAATCTCCATCAATTACCTGCCTCCATCATCTCCCAAATTCCTCAACCCCAACCTTCATCCACTTCATCAGTCGATGAAACTCTTGCCACCCTCACCACCCAAATGGCCACCATACAAACCACCCTCACTCAACTACCCGCAACCATACTTGTCCAAATCCCACAACAGACTCAACCTCCACCTCCCTCTGTAGGCCCTTCCTATGAAGCAACCTTCTCATCCTTCACTGCAGAGGTGAGGGATCTTCTTGCCAACCTTCCCCATCCTCCACCATCTACTACAACCTCTGTGCCATCTCCACCACCACCACCAAGCACAGATTTTGCCACCAGAGTCAATCTTCGGGATCTGTCCAAGGCACTCATCTCATCTTTTAATGAGATAAGTGCAAAGTTTGCCGCCCGATCTATTGAACCCACCGTTGTGCTAAGGAAGAGTATTCAACAACAACAAGACGGAACAAACACTCTCCTTCGCACCATGGAACAACAGCGCAACAAAGATCGGGTGCATACTCTCGCCGACCACATTCGCCTGTGGAAGAAAAACAGATCGAAAGCCTCCTGCTCCTCAAGCCGCCCCTTAAAATGCAGACGACATGAAGATCCAGACCCTGATGATCAAGGTCTTGGACCTCATGAGGGGGAGAAAGAGGTGGCGGCTACACAGAATACAGAATCCGCTGCACCACAGCAACCATCACCACCACAACAATAACCATCAACCCAACAAACCCAAGCAAGGGAACCAGAGGCCTTGCCCTCTGATGATGAACAAAATATTCAAGTTCCCTTAGCCAAAACACCAGAGCCCATCGTGTTGAGTTCATCAACCGATGAAGAGCCAACCACACCTCCAACAGAAACAAACCAAACCTTAACTCCCTCACCCACAATAAACTTACCCTTAACCCTTTCTCCAACACCTCGAACAACACAACCCTTCACCCTTTCCACACAACCAGAACCAACAACAACCCAACCATCGCCTCAACGACCCCAAACCCCTACAGAAACCCATGCACCCGAAACTACCCAACCAACCAAAGAAAACTCACCCTCTACCCATACACAACCCCAAACCTAAACACAACCCTTAACCCATCAACCAATGGTGCATGCAGACATTCCCTCTTCCTCAAGGCAACCTCCACAAGGCCTGGTAGATGAGATAATACAGAACATGGAGTCGATGAGGAGACGTCCTCAATTGCTGCCCAGAGAACCAATCTTGATAGAAAATGTCCATCAATACATGTATCAAGATCGTGATGAAAGTTTGTCAACCAATCCTCCAATCCTATCGTCTGAGTCAATGAACCTTCTACACCATCGATTCGTCAGATAAACTACTCAAGAACCTCGAGCTATCTTTTCGAATGATGGAATAAGGAGAGTCGTGGACTTGAAAATAACTAGATTATTAGTGTTATTGAGAGATCTGGGATCAACACAAATAGAATGGGTACCAAAAGCATTTTTAAACTGTTCCCTTGTGTAGGAAATCAAAGGCATATGGTATCTCGAAAGTGGATGCTCAAGATACATAACCGGAGACAAATCCCTGCTCATCGACTACAAGGAAGAAAGACAGCCCTTCCGGGATCTTTGGAGGTAACGAAATAGAATATACTAGAGTTTTGGTATATTAACCAATGGTGCAACCACATTCAGACGTGTTGCATACGTTGAAGGACTGAAGCACAACCTCCTCAGCATCAGTCAGTTATGTGACAAAGACTACATAGTAAAGTTCTCCAAGAATTCATGCTATGTCTTTGACAAGGATGATAAGGTTTCCTTAACCGGTTCTCGTCTAGAGAATGTCTACATCATCAAGATAGATTCTTCTCTCACTGAGAATAGCTATTTCTTCTTTAAAGCTTCGTTGGATATCAACTGGCTGTGGCACAAACGACTTTCTCACTTTTACTTCAAGATTCTCAACGAGTTTTCTAGAAATGATCTTGTCACTGGTCTTCCTCAACACTCCTTTGCAAAAGTATCTCTTTGCTTAGTGTGTGAGAAAGGAAAACATACAAGAGCTAGCTTCAAGTCAAAGCAAATCTCTTCAGTGACATCGCCTCTTCAGCTACTACACATGGATCTCTTTGGTTCAGTGAACGTGCAATCTATCGCTGGAAAGAAGTATACACTCTTCACTATGGATGAGTACTCCAGGTACACTTGGGTCTTCTTTCTCAGATCCAAAAGTGAAGCACCTGAAGACATCATTTCGTTCATCAAGAAGATAGAAGTACTTAACAATATTAAAGTACGATCTATTAGAAATGACCATGGTACTAAGTTCAAAAACAGTAGTATGGATAACTTCTTTGAGGACAAGGGAATCTCTCACAAATTTTCTTTGGTGAGAACTCCTTAGCAAAATGGGTCACTAAAACAAGAAATCGAACAATCATTGAAGCTGCTCGATCAATGCTTAGCGAGTCCCATCTCCCTACTAATTTCTGGGCTGAAGCTGTCAACACCGCTTGTTTCACTCAAAATCGGTCGCTGATCATTAAGAGGTTCAAAAAGACATCTTACGAACTTTTCCATGGAAGAAATCTCTATATCAAATTTCTACATATCTTTGGTTGCACATATTATATTCTTAACAACCGTCATCAACTAGAAAAGTTCGATCCCAAAGCTGATGAAGGAATCTTTCTTGGATATTCTTCACTGTCCAAAGCCTTCCGAGTATTCAACAAACGCCGAAAGATGATAGAAGAATCTATTCATGTCACATTTGATGAATCTCAATCAGCTAATTCTAAACCCATCATAAATGATGATGAATAATTAGAAAACTGGATTTTTTCTCATTATGGACAACCTGAAGCTTCCTTCAGCGTTCCTCTCAACACTGAAGCTCTAGAAGCTGAAGATGATCCATTAATCATTCCAGTTGTAGCTAATCACACCAAAGTGTCTTCTTCAGAGATCGCTGTTATGCCCATTAGTTGTGTTCCTTCTTATATTTCAGACACTGATGAATCAGTTAATGAAATGCCTTCAGCATCTAAACCTATTTCAGTCGCTGAATCTGAGGCTCTTTTAGCAATTGTTCCAATAGCTGAAGAATCTGCAGCTGAAGCCTCATCCTCTGTTCCTAAACTTGTATGCTCAAATGATAATCCTCTACCAGCTCAGCGATGGACTAAAGACCATCATATTCATCAAATTCTTGGTGATCCAGGTGCAGGTATTCAGACTCGTCGTGGTCTAGGTAATATCTGTCTCTTTATGAACTTTCTTTCATTAGTGGAGCCCAAGAAGATCAATGATGCTATCTCATACCCTAGTTGGGTCATTGCCATGAAAGAGGAGCTTATTGAGTTTGATAGGAACAAAGTCTTGTACCTTGTCCCACGTCCATCTGACAAAATAGTGATAGGCACCAAATGAGTCTATTACAACAAGTTAGATGAAGAAGGTGTGGTAACCCGTAACAAGGCTCGACTTGTTGCTCAAGGTTATAGACGAGAATAAGGGATCGATTATGATAAGACCTTCGCATCAGTGGCTAGACTCGAAGCAATTTGACTCTTTCTAGCCTTTGCTGCCCATAAAGACTTCAAAATCTACCAAATAGATGTAAGGAGCACTTTTCTTAATGGAAAATTTCAAGAGGAAGTTTATGTTAAACAACCTTATTAGGATTTAATTTTTATTCATTCTTGAAAGTTTGACTTTATGTTTCTTGTTAGTTGACTTTGACTTTTGTATTATGTGTTGACCTATAAATAGGTTTAGATTAGTGAGTTTCAGTGTTAGGGAGCTTAATTGTCATTACATCTTGTAATTGTGAGCTTTAGTGAAATAATACTCATATTGACTTGTTGACTTTTTCTCTCAAGTATCATACTTTGAAGAATGCCACTTTATCTTGTTCTTGAAGAATATATGAAGATTGATTGAAGATTTGGAACAAAAAATTGGTATCAGAGCTTGATGCAGCGAAGTTGATTGAAGAAATCATACAAAGATTGATTTTTTCTAAATTTTTTTTCTGGAAATTCGTATTTTTTCTTGAATATTCATCAAAGTGTTTTTGAGTGTTCTTTACATTTTTTTTCATAAAATTCTTCTCAAATCTTTCATTTTTTGAGTTGTTGATTGTTAAAATCGTGATCATTGTGTGCGGTTTTACATCGTGAATCATTGTTATTCTTTCGATTTTGTGATTTGATCTTTGATTTTAAAGATTTGAAGAGATTTTTTGGTTTTTTGAAAACTTTATGTTCTTGGTAAAACTCATAAAATATTGAATTTTGATCCAATTTATGATGAAAAGTATTAAAAATTTATGTTTGTGATTTTGATTTAGTCAATTTTGGTGGTCTAAACTTCATCTAAATCGTACATTAGTCCATCCGAATTTCTCTTAAGCAGATCACTAGCATTAACTGGACTTAGTTTAACCCTCATATAAGTCTATCCAGATTTTTAAACTAGATGATTGTTGGTTAAGTCTAAATTGCATACCTCTTTGACCGGAGATCATCTTCCTCGCTCAGTGCCTCAATCGGATTTGAAGCCTTCCTCGGATGAAACGAATTTAATCAAAATCTCTTTTACTGTTTCATCAAAGTTTATCAGTGTGTTTTGATAAGTCAAAGTTGGTGGCTGGACCTTTCATCAAAATCGGATACAGCCCTGTCCGATGTCACCTAAATCGGTTGTGATTTTTGAAGTCAATATAGGCGGCTGTTTCTTTCCTTTTTTAGTAGTTCAATTCCTAAATCGGATACAGCCCTATCCGATCATCATCTACATCATGATTTGTGGTCAACTTACGCGGCTGTTTTAGTTTGAGTGTGTAAACATTTGTGGTCAAGGTTGGCGGCTAACTCATTTTTTTTAGTGTGAAGTTGGACAACAATTCATCCATGGTTACTGTTTTTGACTGAGTTTAAGTTTGAATATTATTGTGAAGATAGGCGGCTGTTTTCCTTCTTTTTTAATAGTTTAATCCCTAAGTCGGCTACTGTTTTCTAATTTGGTGATTTGTAGTGGTTGAATTTGGTGATTATCCTGTCCGAACATCATCTAAATCGCACAATCCTTTGACCGAGCTCAACCTAATCCTTACACCAGCTTGTCCGTATTTGCTTGGTTTTTGTGCAAGTGTTCATATCTCGGACATCACCTTATCCAGAGATCACCTTATCCGCATACCACCTTGAGCAGTTTTGTTTGATTTTAATTGTCTTGATCTGTTAATTGTGTTTGACTGTTATTGTTTGGATTCTCAAGTTGAATAATTTTGTGAATTTTTGGAAAATTTGTGAAGTCTGAAATTTTAAATCGTGTGAGATTTTTTGAGGTATTTTTTGAAAAGCATTTCTTTGATCAATTTCGTGTATTGCATAGATTCTTTGTTTATTTTGAGAGCGGAAATAAAGATCTGAAAGAAAAGGTTTCTGAATTGGAGAAAAGTCTGAAGGAATATAAAGAAAAATATGTGAGTGTGTTTATTGAAAATCATGCTAACTCGGAATGTGCTAAAAAGCTGAAACAAGATTTAAATAAATTTGAAGAAGAAAATATATATTTGCAAGCTAAGATTGATGCACTTCTTGACAATGATACTTACTATAGTGATAGTCGAAAGGACAACTTTGAAAAGTTAAAAAATTGTACCAATCTGAAAGATAGGATTTATGATTTGGAAGAGATTGTGGAATCTGTAAGAAAAGAAAATTTGATAAAGCAGAACAAAATGAAGCATGAAATGACAAAGAAAATTCGTAAAGTTGAAAATGAACTAGAGGCTGAAAGGAATCTTCAAAGAAAAGAGAATGATGGTTTGATAGAAGCTGAGAAGAGATTTGATGCTGAAAGGAGAATGTTTGAAAGCAAGATTAAAGCTTTAGAATTAAATACTACAAAGCTTTCAAAACAAATCTCATATTTTGAACAGGTTTTCATCTTGGAACGAGCCAAGTTTGATAAAGAGAAGAAAGAGTTTGAAGAAGAATGTCAAAGCAAAAATTTGGAATTGTTTGACAACATTGTTCAAAAGAGAAAAGCACTAGATGAAGAGAAGAAAGTGTTTGCTCTTGAGAAGAAAAACACTGCTAATAAAAATGCTGCAATTGCCAAAGATCTTACAGAAAAGAAAAAATGGCTTGACATTGCTTTCGAGAATTAGAAGGGAAGCTCAGATGAAGAGAGGAAGGAATTTGAGAAAGAAAGGAAAGGTTTTGAAAAGTTGAAGAAGGAATTGGAAGGTAAGTTTTTGGAATCTTCAAAGAAATTGTCTGATCTAGAGACATAACTTGTTACTAAATTGAACATGAGAATTGAACTTAAAAAAATATGATTTAGTTGCCGATGAGAGAGGCCAGTTACTCAAGAAAGTAAAAGACTTTTCAAGTACTCAAAGCTCAACTAGTTCTCAATCTTAGTGTAAAACTTGCTTTTATGACTGTTTCAGTGTTAAATCCAACAGTTATTCAAGCAGCCCTAAATCAACTGTTTTTAAGAACAAGTCTTGTTCTTCAAATCAGTTTATCAAGGGTATGTGATTGGATCACCCAATAATCTTTCAAATGTTAAACAAGTTTGGGTCAATAAAGCTGATTCTGTTTTGTCTCATAAATCTGTTGTAACTAACCCTGTTCTTCCTTGGATTGTGAGATCCACTAATGAATTGATCAATCTTAGCAAGAGAAGAATCCTATGCTCAACATGCAAATCCAATGACTTTGTTAAACAGAAAAGGTTCAACAGATGGTATGGAGACAACAACTATGAGAATAGCTGGAATGGATTTAACAGGTATGACAATGACTGGTATGGTTCTTACTGCTTATCTGATCTACCTGTTAAAAGTGATAAAAAGAACACATTTGATAGAAAAAGATGGTTTGGCAGTTACAACATTCCTCAGCCCAATACTAACAAAGTAGGACCAAAGTTCATCTGGGTACCAAAGTCTACTTGATTTGCTTTGCAGGTGTGTCATATGCTGTGCTGATAAGAAAATCATTAATATGATACACTGATACAGGGGGAGTTTGTAATTTGTCTGAAATATGGCTTCTGAACAAAACAGTTCAGGACCCGAGCTGAAATGTTTTCATTTTTGGTTTTTGAGCTGAAAAGAAAAATAATTAAATCTGGTTTCTAGGGGAGTTATTGAAAGAGTTTTTGATAACGAGTATCATTTCTGATCAGGTATTTTTTCGAGATTTTACTTGCATAATTTCTCTTCATATATAGTTCTA
Source organism: Cynara cardunculus var. scolymus (assembly GCF_001531365.2). Lineage (NCBI taxonomy): Eukaryota > Viridiplantae > Streptophyta > Magnoliopsida > Asterales > Asteraceae > Cynara > Cynara cardunculus. Next base: position 192,876 of record NW_020200588.1, read on the forward strand.
ATATATGTTTCATCTATTTTTCAAACTGTTATTATCACGTCTCTTGAATGAAAATCATTTTCGGTGATAAATACACTCGTTTGTATTCAAAGTTGTTTTTCTGAATTTTTCTTTCTTTCTTTGATTGATACAAAATTATGTATATTTTGATTGTCTGAATCTCTAAACTTGTTCTTACAGATCTTCATTCTTTTCTCCCACATATTTTGAATAATCTGTTTTGAACATCACTCCCAGTTGATTATGCTTAATTGCTACATATTTCTTGATCAATTTTAATCTGATCATTCTTGCATAATTGCAATAATATTGTTGATCAATCGTTTGTAATCAAATGAACTTACAGTATTTTTTTTAGAAGGGACTAAGTGCTTCACTGAAATGCCTCTATGGAATGTCAGAACCGACAGACTTACCCAAGAGGACATCCATATATGAGTGAGCTGAAATACAAAATGGATTTGTGTGATGAGCTTAAAATGGAAAAAGAGAGGGGTAGTTGTTGTGAGCTAAAATAATTGATGAGAGTTGTGTCAGGATTAAAAGATTAAAAGAATCCTGTTCTATCCTCTATAATCCGGACAAACCTCGAAATCTATTAGTTCTCAATTCTTTGGAGACTAATATTGAAAAAGGCAAAACCTAGGCCAATTCTTGTCACAACCCCACCATCTACTCATTTATCTCATAAAAAATAAGTGTTTCATTAACACTTGGAGCACGCAGCTCATAATCTATCAGTTTCTCATTTGGAGAAAATTAATATTGAAAAAGAAGGATATGTGTCCCTCCTTCAAGTCTTTTTTATCATAAATTAAGTCTGATAAATTTGTGTAGTCCACATTGTTTATCTTTTAGAGCCTAATTAGAAGCATTTGTTGCTTTATCTTTTTACACTACACAAACTTTGCAAAATATTTGTTATTTTGCTATAACATTCACATATATGCTTTTTCTAGGCTATTGGTGATTGAATGGAAGTCCTAGCGAGATGAACATTAAAAAGTCTCATATATGACATACATTCGTTGTACTGAATATATTTTTTATATTCACAGGCCAATCTTTTATAAGATTGAAAATAAATTCATAAGTTGAATTTGCTTATTTTCTCATCTTCATAATCTGAAAAGATTATAAAAACGAATTTGAAAAGATTTTCTTACCATTTTTTTAATTGACGGCATACTTCCGAAGATTCATTCATTGGTGTATGATGCAAATGCTTCTCATTTCATCATAAGGGGGAGTATATAAGATGAATGAAAATCTTTCGTGTAAATTCTGAAGATCAGGAATTTGCAAAAGATTCAAGGAATGAAAGGAGTGAATGTGACGATCGTTGCTTATTGCTGAAGATTATTCTATGCTACAATGTTGAAAGGGAGTTGAATGTGAAGATCTCATCTTAACAAAAGTTTACTGGAAGAGATTTCGAATGAGGAAAATGTTATATCTATTTTGTTGGAGATAAATTTTGTTTTTGGGGAGAATGTTTCATCTTCAAAAAGAAGAATGTTAAGAATGTCTCTGAAGAAGTTCCTTGAATATCATATCTTGAAGATTGCCATTTTCTGAAGTCTGTTGTTGTATGAAAAGAGAAGATTGTTTTGTTTTACATTCGAGGGGGAGAATGTTTGGAAGATTTTCTCAAGACAAGATTATTTGAAGAATGTCAGAGGGAGAATGTTAGAAGATTGTCTTGAAGATTTAAAGAAGATTTTCAAGTACTTAAAGCTTCAAAGATTAAAAAGGGATTCAAAGTGTACAAATTCTTTCAAGCCTGAGTCCAAAGGGGGAGAATGTTAGGATTGAATTTTAGAGATTTATTGTATTCATTCTTGAAAGTTTGACTTTGTATTTCTTGTTAGTTGAGTTTAACTTTTGTATTTTGTGTTGACCTATAAATAGGTTTAGATTAGTGAGTTTTAGTGAAAAGGAGCTTAATTGTCATTACAACTTGTAATTGTGAGCTTTAGTGAAATAATACTCATATTGGCTGGTTGACTTTTTCTCCCAAGTATCATACTCTGAAGTTTGCCATTTTATCATGTTCTTTAAGAATATATGAAGATTGATTGAAGATTTGGGAAAAACAAACCTCCAGGGTTTCTTGACCCTAAGTATCCAAACCATGTCTATCGTTTGGATAAAGCTCTTTATAGGTTAAAACAGGCTCCCCGTGCTTGATATGATACCCTCTCCTCGTTTCTCATCTCTGAGAAATTTGTTCGTGGAATGATTGACTCCCTTATTTCTCAAGAAAATTAAAGATTATATCATTCTAGTCCAAATATATGTCGATGATATTCTTTTCAGCTCCACTAATCCCTCTTTATGTTTTCGATTCGCTTATCGCATGAAGAAAGAATATTAGATGAGTATGATGGGAGAACTAACCTTCTTCTTAGGTCTCCAGATCAAGCAATCAGATAAAGGCATCTTTATCAGTAAGAGTAAGTATGTCCATGATATGCTGAAAAAGTTTGATGTCTCTAATAGCTCATCTATGAAGACTCTTATGGCTCCTCCACACTCTCTCTCAACAACGATCCAAATGGAAAACCTGTAAAACTAACTGTTTATAGAGCAATGATCGGCTCTCGGCTGTATCTCATAATTAGTCGACCGGATATCATGTATTCTACTTGTTTATGTGCATTATATCAATTTGAACTTAAGGAATCTCATCTGATCGCTGTAAAATGCATCTTCAGATACCTGAATGGAACTCCTAACTTGGGTCTCTGGTACCCTAAGGGTTCAGGTTTTGACCTAATAGGTTATTCGGATAGTCATTTTGCAGGTTGCAAGATTGATAAGAAAAGCACCACTGGAGGCTGGCAGCTTCTAGGTGGAAAGTTGGTGAGCTGGACAAGTAAGAAGCAAAAATCAGTGTCCATATTAACCGCTAAAGCTGAATACGTAGCCGCTGGAAGTTGTTGTTCCCAAGTTCTTTGGATGAAAAACCAGCTGAACGATTACGATTTTCAGTTCTCAAAGATTCCTATCTATTGTGATAGCACTAGTGCTATTGCAATTGCAAACAACCCTGTGCTTCACTCCAAGACCAAACATATAGAGATCAGATATCATTTTGTTAGAGATCATGTTATGAATGGTGATATTGAACTTCACTTTGTTCTCACTGATTACTAGCTCGCTGACCTTTTCATCAAGCCTCTTGATGAGACAAGATTTAACATCTTGATCAGCGAACTGGGGATGCTAAACGCTGAAGAATAATCTTCTTCAGCTATACGCATCAATCCATAAGTAAAATGATTCAGTGTTGTATCTCTATCACTGAACTATTGAGTAAATGTATCTATTCTCTCTAAGGTATGTATACTTGTTCTTTTTCTTTAAAACATAAAACTATCTCTGAAGCTTTCTTTATTCAGTGATCAAAATGTTTTAAAAGTTTGTTTCAGTGATTTTTTCTATCACTGAACATTCTTAAGTAAGTATATCTCCTTTATACTTGTCTTTTCTAAAAATCAAAATGATCACTGAACCTTTCTACCTTCAGTGATTCAATGTTTTTAAAAGATAGTTTCAGTGATTCTCTTATCACTGATACTTTTTATGAAAATATATTCTTCTAAGTTATTTTCATTTCTTAAAGCAAAACCATCACTGAAGCTTTTCTTTTTCAGTGATCAAATGTTTTAAAAAGTTTTTATTTAGTGATTCTCTTATCACTGAATGTGACTCTTCATATTTCTTAAAAACTTTTCATTTTAAAAGAAATAGTTAATGAACCGTCTTAATGACGACATTCTTTGTTACCAATACGAATTGCTTCGAGACATGCAAAAAGGTATGACACACGCGGCCTACTATAACTTCTATCCAATCATGGATAAGAACGTGCCATATTTCTCATCATGGCTTTCTCAACAGTCGTATTTTCTTCTCTCCTATTTCTTTTCTCTCTCCTCCTACTTATAAATATGAGATCTCTTCCCTCATATTTTTATTTACGCTTTCAAAATCTTTTGACGAACCTCTGCCAAGAAGAAATTGCAAGCAAGAACTCTCCAAGAACACTTGAATCCTTCGACCTTCTTCTAAAAAACTCTAAGGTCAATAACTTTCTTTAAACTTTGAACTGTTATTCTTCTTATGAAATTGTTGTTTGGTATTTTAAGAACCTTGTTTTCTTAAAACAGAAACAGAAAGATGAATAACACAAATCATTCTTGGTTATAATCTAAAAGTTTCAAAAACACTACTCTTCTTGAAAAACCCTAACAACTTCTTTGTGGATTTTTATTGTTCTAAAACTTAAAAATATCACAATCAAATCTTGGACTACTAATAAAAACTGTTTTTTCTTATCTCTTAACAAAAACAGAAAATGGCTGCCAAGAATGTGAACTTCTTCGTGGAAGACGTTTCCTTCAAGGCAAACAACCACATTGCCTTGTTGGATATCCCTACCAACAAAACAAATTATGAGGATGTTGCTGCCTTCCTCAGGATGTTCCCCATTGCCTACACTCTCAACCATGAACCTGTCATGGTTAGGGAGGCCCTTCAGCAATTCTGGATGACCGCTGAAGTGGTGCAAGAAGCTGACAAGAACGGTCATCTGGCGGAGAAAATCTCCTTCACCTTCAACCGGATGACTGTAAGCTTTGGCGTGACTACTCTTAGGCACGCTCTTCTCTTCCCCAAGGGCCCTTTCTTCAGCGACCCTATGACTGAAGACATCATTGCCTGCCTCGATGACATTGGCTACCAATTGCCAATGAAGAAGGACCCCAGCGAGCTTCTCAAATCGCTGTCCAAGATTGAGAAGAACCATATGTCAGAGGTTTGGCAGTTTCTCTTCTCTCACTTCATCCAGAGCATGGGTGGAAAGACTGGTGGTAAAGATATGGCATCCATGGTTGCTCTCACAATCGGCTTCTCATTTATCCATCGCCGATCGATCAACTTCGCTGCTGTAATCTTTAACGACCTAGCGCTCAAGCTGAATAAGCGTTTGTGGGAGAAAGTGGTTCCCTACACCCACTTCTTATCTATGGTCTTTGCCAAAATCTTTGGCGAAAAAAATACTTCAAGGAAGGTAACCTTTCTGTGTGCAAGCTTGGATCCAGGATTCTGGATCACAAGCTAAGGGATGGAGATGTTGCACTCTCTTCAGTGGTGCAATATTCTTCAATTCCTCCTTCTTCTTCTCCCCTAGTTGGTCAAGACAAGGGAACCCCCCCAAGTCTAACCCAACCACCACAACCATTTATTCCAAACGCACATCTCAACCAACTTTTGGTTCTTCTTCGAGGACCAAGAAGGCCAAAAGGGGGATAACTATGTCTATGGCCGTGACCTCTCAAAAGGTCTCAGCTATTGAAAGAAGCCTTACCCCGAGGCTATTTCAGTCAGCCTTCTTAGCTCTTCAGTGATATCTGAAATCCCTATCATACCAGTGGCTCCTCACCCAACCGCCTCAGTGACCCAAACCACTGAAGGTGAGAATATCAGCGCCTCCACTGCTGAACACCCACTTCCTCTAGTCTTAGCCATCTTTTCCTCCCCTCCTTCATTGGTCTCTACACATGTCCACGAGTCATCAACGACAGCCCTCCCTGATGATGAGGCACCCACCACTGGACCTGAGGTCGCTCCTCTCGAAGCTTCTCGAGTGCACCATGAAGCCAACCACTGTTAATCCTTCAGATAACACTGAAGACCCCTCAGGTACTCCATCTTCCTACCCATTCAATTCTTCTATCCCTGAGCTTCTTAATGCTCACTCTCATTCTTTTCCAGGTCCTTATGAGGATCAAGCCATGGAAGAAGAATACGACATGGTGACGGACGTGAAGTTGCTCCTCCCCGCAGTCGAGACTGTCTTCATCAAGATGGACGAGGTCCATCACGACATGTCTCCCAGGGACGAAGTAGCTGCTGACTTCTCTGCCGTCAGGGCTGAAGTTCAAAAGGTTAAGGGCTGGTTCTCCTTTCTACAAGTGGCTCTTCAAGCCAATGTTGAGGCCATTGTTGCTCTAACGAGCAAGGCTGATGAAGAATACTCCCACTATGTCCAGCAAGCGGAGCTGATGCAACAAGTTCTAGCCACTCTCAATTGACCATTGCAAGCACCTCTACCCTCTTTTACTGCTGATGATTGCGCTCAAGTTAATGAAGTGCATGAAGCAACAATCCCCCTAGCCAGTGCTCTGACACGGCTAGAGGAGATGATGGTGCTTCAAATACAGAGCGTCAACCAACTCTCTGGCTATTGCTCTAGAGCTATCGCAAGAGAAGGGGAGATAAGGTCTGACGCTAGACAATCTACTGCTGCTGTCGCCCCCGAAATTGTTGTTCCAGCAACCAATGAAGCTGAAGCTGACACTGAGGTTGTCAATGAAATCCCAACCACCTGTGAAGCTCCTATAGCTGAGGAAGTTGATGTCGTCTGAGCTGAAGCTAAAGCTCGTGACGAAGACCTTCCCATCACCTCTGCAGCTAATGCTGGTGATGTGGAAGATGATGATGAAGAGGATGACGATGAGAATAGTCAGTCTCCCGACCTCCCTGACTCCAGCAGCGACCTAGACGATGATGATGATGAAGACGACTTTACCATCAAGTACCAACGACTTGCTACTGTCACACAAGGTGTCACCCTTAGGGATTCCGCATCCCAGGGGGAGCAAAGGGGAGATGAGGTTGCTCAAGAAATGCACTAGGGCACCAAGTTGAAAGGCAAAGGTGTCGCTGAAGAAAGGAACCTCAAGGTACTTTTCAAACCCCTTGAACCCTTATATGATGAATCCTCAAGCCAAATCACCATTACTTCAATATACCATCTCTCCATCCCCTCAACTACCTGCGCTCGGCTGGAGGAATGGGTCCTTGAGAACCCAACCCCTAGCGCTCCTACCGACCAGCAGATGACTCAGCTCAGGGAGTCACTCGACCAAACTAGAGTAAAAAATCCTCTTTGTACCTCTAGTTGTGCTGAGTTCAACTTTGTGACCGAAGCTGAATGACTCGAGGCTCTAAAGGCCAATGAAGTACTTGAACTTCAAAAGAAACAGACTGAGGACAACTTAAAGCTGGCCAAGTCTCTAGCCGCCAAAGTTCTTCCAAAGAAAAAAAATCCAAAAGACAGTGAACGCTGTCCAGGCCCAAGTTAAGCTTTTGTCTGTTGTAGAGGCTGAACGTGAAAAGAACCTGAAGCTGGCCGAACATGAAAAGAACATGAAAAGAACCTGAAGCTGGCCGAACGTGACAAGTACTGGAGTGAAATATGCCTTAACAAGAGAATCAACCCTCATCCGATTTCAAATGTCAACATCAATGGACAGATAAAAGACGGTAGGTTGCTGATCTCCATGCTCATCACCAGGGATAACCTTGAGGTGGTCACCGAGTACCCTTCCTACCTAGGCGAATATGGCTACAGCTAATGGCTGGAGATCCGCCAAGCCATTCAGCGCTCAAAGTCCTGACATAAGCCGATTATCGAAGACATCATCAACGAGTTGTGTTGGTCCCAAAAGGGTCGACAAGATAAGAAACAATTTGTAGAAGGTGGGGATGAATACAAACACAATGTTTTCAAATTTAAAATATATATTGATAGAGAAGATCAATACAGATTTTACAAGACTGTTTGCGGAAAGATAAGGTAAAGAAAAACCTATCTAAACAATCTTTGGTTACACACGAAGCTATAGCAAACACAGAAAAGAGAATGCTATATGATAGATCMTTTACTTAAGCTAGAGGATGCTTGAAGTAAGAATTAGGTTGAAGAGTGATGCACGCACTCTACAAAGAGAAGAAACACTTCTATTTATACCCAGTGAATTAAATGAACATTTAATGCAATATGGTAGGTTTAGAGTGCGTGTCATTTAATGCAATATGGTAGGTTTAGAGTGCGTGTCAAGCCTTAAAAGGAAGGCTTGTCCTTTGCTATAGTGAATAGTACAAAAGCACTATTCTTGAGCAGACATCCTTGCCTAAAGTTGGTGGACAAAGAGTCGACTAAT
>NW_020200588.1:202464-204119 GCF_001531365.2 Cynara cardunculus var. scolymus
TCTCTTTTTCAGCTTTGCTTCGCTCCATTGCTTATCCTTGTCCACAAGCTTCAGCTCCTTCTTGCATTCAGGTTCTGCCACAGAAAGAAGTTTAGCTTGGGCTTGGACAACATTCACCGTTTTCTTGGACTTCTTATTGGGAAGGACTTTAGCAGCTAGAGACTTGGCCAGCTTTAAGCTGTCTTCAGTCTGCTTCTTTTGAAGCTCTAGCTCTTCTTCAGCCCTTAATGCCTCGAGTCTTTCAGCTTCAAAAAGGAAGTCAAACTCACCACCACTAGAGGTACGAAGAGGAATTTTTACACTAGTCTGGTCGAGCGACTCCTTAAGCTGAGACATCTGCTGGACTGTTGGAGTATAAGAGCTGGGTTGATCAGATACCCACTCCAGTCGACCGCAGGTTGTTGAAGGGATRTGAAGTTGGTACTCTGAAGTTATCACTACCTGAGAGGTAGAATCTTCAAATAAGGTTTGTTGAGGGCATGAGAAAAGTACCTTCAAGTTGCCTTCTTCAACGACCGCCTTGCCTTTCGACTTGGGGTCCTAGTGTCCTGATGGAGTCGATTCACCTTGTCTTTGCTCCCCCTGAGATTGAGCTTCCCTGAGGGCAACACCTTTGGTGACGGTTGATGGCTTCTGGAACTTGATGGTAAAGTCATCTTCATCATCATTGTCGTCGTCACCATCTAGATCATCTCCGGTGTCTGGAATGACAGGTTCATCATCGTCTTCATCATCATCTTTTTCATCCACATCAACATCATCATTATCACCAGCAGCAGTGACGGCATGGACATCATCCCTAGGGATGGCTTCGTCATCCTCAGCTTGAGCAACTTCGGTGGACGTGATTACAGGAGCAGCAACAGCTTCAGCTTCAACAGCCTTGGCTTCTACTGCAACTGAAGTTGATATTGGACCAACAGCCTGAGAAGCTGTAGGAGCAGCATCTGATGATCCACCAGCGTTGGACCTCATCTCCCCCTCTCTGGATAAAACTTGAGAGATTTGGCTAGAGAGTTCGTCCAAGCGCTGTCGCTAGAGAACCATGAAATCCTCTAGCCTTTGCAAAGCATTGGCTAGAGTTGTCGTTGCCTCACGTGTCTCATGGAGCTGAGCATGATCATCAGCAGAGAAGGAGGGTGCACTCACTGGAGCTGGTTGACGGACAACATCCAGGATTTGCTAAGAAGTCCAAGTTGCTGATCAGCAATCGCTTGAGCATCATCAGCCATGCTGTGAAGAACAAAAATGGCGTCGTTGTTGGCGTGAAGAACTTCTTGGAGAGTCTGGAGCTGACTCTTAACTTCATGAACGTCCGCCTGGAAGGCTAGGAAGTTCGCATCAAGATCGCCTTGGCGGGGCATCTCTTGGTGAACTTCGTTGACCTTGGAGAGGACGATATCAACGGCTGGAAGGAGAAGCTTGATGTCAGATGCCATATCATAGTCATCATCGACATCCTCATCTCCTCCATCATCTTTCTCTCTTTCTCCAGYATCTCCTCCACCTTCATGAGCATCAGGCTGATGCATCAAAGAAGGACCTGAGGGGCCTTCAATGACATCAAAAGGAGTGTCACTGGGGAGAGCAGAGAAGTCCTCGAGAGGATGGACATCCGTATGCTGAGGAGCATTGAGAGGAGCAACCTCAGGTCC
>NW_020200588.1:206219-207473 GCF_001531365.2 Cynara cardunculus var. scolymus
GTCACTGACGAGATTTATTTCGACTTGAAACTAGCTCTCGTATGTTTTCCTTTTTCATAGGCTGAGCAAAGAGATTCCTTTGCAAACGAGTGTTGAGGCAGACTTGTGACCAGATCATTTCTTGACAGCTCATTGAGTGTCTTGAAGTTGAGATGAGACAGTCGTTTGTGCCATAACCAGTTAATATCTGATGAGGCCTTAGAAAAGAAACAACTATTCTTGGTGAGAGGAGAATTCATGTTGATGATATAAGCATTCTCTAGACGAGAACCGGTTAGAGCAACCTTATCATCTTGGTCAACAATGTGACATGAATTCTTTGAGAATTTAAATGTATAATCTTTATCACACAGTTGGCTGATGTTAAGAAGATTGTGCTTAGTCCTTCAACGTATGCAACGTGTTTGAAAGTTGTTGTACCGTTGGATAATATACCAAAGCCTTTAGTATATCCTTTTCCATTTCCACCGAAGGTAACAGAAGGACCTCTTTCTTCYTTGAAGTGAGATAGAAGAGATATATCTCCAGTCATATGTCTTGAACATCCGCTGTCCAGATACCATATGCCTTTGACATCCTAAACAAGGAAACAAAATAAGAAATGCTATTGGTACCCTGGAATGGGTCCATCTATGTTAGAGGCTTCATCATCTGATACTGAAGAATCATTATCAGAAGATGGCATCATTAAACCTGAGGAGGTTTGAATGGAAAGAGGAACAACCCTTGCTACTACCAAGGTAGTTTCAGTGGAAGTCTTCACTGAGTCTGACGAAGAGACTTCAGTGGTGGAGAATACAACATCTGAAGCTGAAGATACTTCGGCTGGAGTTGTCTTCACTGAGCCTAATGAAGAGGCTTCAGTGGTTTTCATCACCTTGACTGCAGAGGCAGTCTTTGTGGWTGATTTCACTTTAGTTGATTTCTCAACTTTGGTTACTTTCTTGCTCAAAGCTAGTGAACCAGCTTTGACGATAGAAGRACACTTACTGRCAACATGTGTTTTTTCACCACAGTGTTTACACATCCTAAAGATAAGAGTTGCTTTAGGCCTAGGAAGTATCAGATTAGATGCTGGACAAGCTCCAAGGATTCCCTTCTCATTTGTTCTAGGAGGAACCTTTGAGGGAATGGATTCCWTAGGTGAAARGTTCACCTTGAGCTGTGACTTAGATTTCTGATGCGATTCAGATTTCCTAGTCCCTGAAGAGGAAGAAGTTTTACAAGTTGAAGGAATAGATTTAGATCTATTTG
>NW_020200588.1:208878-218399 GCF_001531365.2 Cynara cardunculus var. scolymus
CTAAGATCAATAAGAAGGCAGTTAAATCTTTGATGTACTTCAGACAGCGTCTCAGACTTTCCACAGAGAAAGCTTTCATACTGTCTTACTAGATTGATCTTTCTAGTCTCCTGAACCTGAGAGGTTCCTTCATATTGGACACATAGAGTATCCCATACAGATTTAGAAGATTTGGTGTGAGTGTTGTCTTCTTAAGTATTGTCGTCTCTGATGAATTTACAAAGCAAGTTCTTCAGCGATCACTGAACGTACTCAGTGATGATTGTTGGAACTGAAAATACAGAAACATAAATACAATGTGAAAGGAAAAAAGGGATTATCATCAAATCACTGAGAGAGAAGATCAACAAGTTGATCAAGAAGGTCTTCTGGTATGTCGCAGTCCTTGAAAGGCCAACGCTGAAGAAAGGTGGAAGAAGAAAAACACCTTCAAGCCCTAATGACGGACCATCCCTGAGGAACGAACATGCAATAAAGTTCTCCTTAGATGAAGTCCTAAAGGCTTCGAAGAATCCAGACATATTAATGCTGAATCTCTCACTGCCAGCAAAGGGTCCTTATATACCCAACACTGTGCATGTGAAGCCTGAGTTAGGATTTATATTCCTTGACTATGAGGGCGAAGTAAGATTTCGAAGAATGTCTGAGCTACATCTATGCCCAATGGAACACCTCGGATATCTCAGGTTCTGGCTAGATGAAGACTTCGAAGGTGAAATGATGGACCACAAGATCAGAAGGGAGTTTCTACATCTAAAGGAGCTTGGAGAAAATGTACTTGGCTTCATTAATCTGAACGACTTAGACTAGTTACTTTTCTTTGAAATTTGTCCATTCACTGTATAAACCTTTTATATTCTATGTCTACTTTCAGTGTTGAACTTATATTTTGTAAGTCTAAGACATGTACTGAATGACTTGTAATTTTTTGTTTTGAAATTAATATAAGTATTTCCTGTGCATCACTGAAAAAAGTAATAGGGACACAAGTTTATGAGTTCCAGTGTTACTCTTACATTTACTGACAATCTATAAGTCAGTGAACATGCTTTCAGTTTCAGTTTTTCTTCTTATATTTTTTTTCCTTAAACTTGTAACTCAAGAAAATTTTCTAAGTAAAGACTGACTCACTGAAAAAGATCCCAAAATAGTTAAAAGGGACATGTACAATATATGTAACTTTTCCTTACTGCTATTTGATAAGGAAACTTTCTTTATGTTGCTTTGTTATCATCAAAAAGGGGGGGATTTTTCTCTCAGTGATTTGATGATAATCCCTTTTACCTTATACAAAGTATTATTGTTTCTGTCTTTCAGTTCCAGCGATCATCACTGAGTCTGTTCAGTGATCGTTGAGAACATGTAATGTAAATACATCAGTGACAACGATACTTTAAGAAGACAAAACTCACACCAAAGAACCTTTAGCGAAAGTCAAAGACTGAAACTGAAGATTAGAGATTGGCGCGTTCGTGATCTGAAGCGACATTCAATGATTACAACCTGGTCAACATATGTGTGAAGACTGCCCAAGCCTCAGCGAATGCTGAAGAGACCTTCAGGGTTATTCCAGCATTCAGCGATCAAAAGAAACTTTTTGAAAAAGATTTCCTTTGTCTTGTCCTTCCACACACAAAGGACAAACCCATACCCTTTCTAGAGTATAGTACGATACGAAGCTGATTAGTTGACTCTACTACCCACCAACTCTATGAAAAGATGTCTGCTCATGAATAGGCTTTTTTAATATTTACTGTAGCAAAGGAAAAGTCTTTCTCTGAAGGCTTGATGCATGGTCAAACCCTACTGCATTGCGTAAAATGTGCATTTAATGTGTTCTATCTCCATGTAGAGATACTCTTGAACCTTAATCCTTACGTGCATACGTGAAAGAACACACACATCTAATAACACAATACGCTTATATTCAAAGCAAGTTAGAATACCTTTTCAAGTATTCTAAATAGTTCTTGCCCAGAAAGAACTCACTTTCTTTTTAGTCTTAATAGCAAATCTTTTCTCTTTGCTAAGAACTTTTGTTTGTAACTTTGATTGTTTAGATAGGTTATCTACCTTATCTTTTCCGCATACAATATTGTAAAATCTGTATTGATCATTCTTTATCAATATATATTTTAAATTTGAAAAGGTTTACTGTGTTTGTATTCATCTCCCTTTCTACAAACTGTTTCTAAATATCTTGTAGACCCTAACGGGACCAACACTCTGGAAGGTTGAACGCCCCTTGTAAAAGGGCTAGGTTCCCTTCAACAACTTTTTTTTTCTTCCTTTGCTAGATTAGGAGTGCTGGCTGTGAGAAGGTTTCTCCCCCTATGTTGAAGGCTCCCAGATGGATGTTCCTTTGATTGGCGATCTACATATAGGTTGGATGAGAAAATCATCATCATCATCATCATCATCATCATCATCATCATCATCATCATCATCATCGTCGTCGTCATATCCAAGGTCGGCTCTAGTGTTAGGGATCTTGGGATCCTCAGCTTTTTCATCATTATCAACCTCTTCTTCATCACTAGCATTAGCCAATGTAGAGGTGGAAAGTTGAGGGTCTTATCATCATCTACAGAGGAAGGAAGGCAAACATATATCTCGTTCAGCTTTTTCTTGATGGAGACAAGGGCTTTGCCTTGCTGAATGTTGAGCTCAATGACCATATCCAGCTGATGACAATCATATTTTCTAAATGACAGTTCATGGATAGGTGCTTCTCGTTAAAGAAGCATGTAAATCTATTTAAGTAGCTCACAAGGTGAGTTTGAACCTCTTTAGCCTTTCTTGAGAGACCAGTGATGACAGTAGTCAGCTCATACTTTGCTTCTAGAATCTCATCTTTGGCAATAGAGAGGTCTTGAGCCAAATTTTCGTTCAAGGGCATCGCCTGCTTGACTTCATCCATCATGTCAAGGACAATAGCCACAACAAGGAGAAGGAACTTGACATCCCCATCCATGTCATAGTCTTCAGTCTTAGTGACTAGGGGTTTATTCTCCTTAAGACCTGAAAAGTCATAGTTAGGAAACTAATTTTGATCATTAGAAGACTCAGGGTTAGTTACTAAGAAAGAAAGGGGAGGAAAGTGTTTTATACTTGAGGGTTATCTGAACGATCACCACTGAGGCCGAGTGTCTCAATGCGCTACCAAAAGGATCAGCCACGTGTTGCTGAGGGATCTCGAGAGAATATTCCTCATGTCCTGTGGTGGTGGCCTCTCCAATATTAGGGACAACCACTATTGGCTCATCAACACATGTTTTCAAGACCAATAAAGGAGGTTATTGATCTGGTAGGAGATCTTTGTGGTGGTGTTCCCCAACGAGTCCTTGGTAGTCTTTGCCTTAACAGTGAACCAGAAATGCTTTAGTACGTTCACCATGGGTTGAAAGTTAAGAGCATATCCTAAAACATTGTTCTTCAGAAAGAGGGCAGCATTTATGAACTGTTGTTTTATCTGCGGGGCTACTTAACAGATTAAACCTTATTTCATCAAGGGGTTTTGTAAAAAGATAAGCTAGTTAGCAATGGATTTACCTTTGTCTAAGCATTTTGAACTCTTAGGAGTTCCTTCAGTGAATTTGTATTTATTAAACGTTGAACACGTGCAAAAATACCTCGTCCGGCCGGTTTGGTATACAGACTAGGTGGGAAGGGACGGGACAAAAATAAATAGTCCCGTGTTTGGTGTGCCATGAGACAAAAATGATATAGGCCAACATGGGACAAAAGTAAGATTGGGTGGGACTATTCTTGAATTTTTTTGTTCCAACCAAAAAGGTAGAACAACATGGGACTAAATTTGAGATTACAATATTGCCCTTGTTATTTGATATCAAAATACAAACCTAATTTAATTGCATCCTCTTTCTTCTCTTCCACAACCTCCATTCTCGATTCTAGCCTTCATTCTTGAAATGTTAAACTTCTGATGATGGCGTGATAAATTTTATTTACAATTGTTGTCTTTAAACTTTTTAAATTATGTACATATTTAAAATTAATGTTATGACAAATGTTATTTACATGTGGTCTTGGAATGTTAAAAGAAATATTGATATCATAGATTTAATAATTTAAATATATTTTTTGTTGATTTGTTGTCATTTACAATCATTATATGTTATAAAATAACATATAATCCCTCTTTACATCCATCTAATGAAGAGGAAGTTAAAGGTCACTCATTTTCGTCCAAATTTATGTTGTAGGAAAGTTAAAGGTCACATCATTCTCGTCCAAATTTATGTCGATGATATTATCTTTGGTTCCACTAATCCCTCTTTATGTTTTCGTTTCGCTGAACGCATGAAGAAAGAATATCAGATGAGCATGATGGGAGAACTAACATTCTTTTTAGGTCTTCAGATCAAACAATCAGATAAAGGTATCTTTGTCAACCAAAGTAAGTATGTTTGAGACATGCTGAAGAAGTTTGATCTATCCAACAGTTCATCTATGAAAACTGCAATGGCTCCTCTACTCTCTTTCAACAAGTATCTAAATGGAAAGCCTGTAAATGTTACTATTTACAGAGGAATGGTTGGCTCCCTGCTGTATCTCACAGCTAGCCGACCCGATATCATGTACTCCACTTGCTTATGCGCAAGATATCAAGCTGAACCAAAGGAATCCCGTATGATCGCTATCAAACGCATATTCAGATATCTTAAGGGAATTCCTAATATGGGTCTTTGTACCCTAAAGGTTCAGTTTTTGACCTAATTGGTTATTCGGATAGTGATTTTGCAGGTTGCAAAATTGATAAGAAAAGCACCACTGGAGGCTGTCAGCTTCTAGGTGGAAAGTTGGTGAGCTGGACAAGTAAAAAAGCAAAATTCAGTGTCCACATCAACAGCTGAAGTTGAATACGTAGCCGCTGGTAGCTGCTGTGCCCAAATTATTTGGAGGAAAAACCAGCTGCTGGACTATAATATTCAGTTTTCAAAGGTTCCTATCTACTGTGATAGCACTAGTGCTATTGCTATTGCAAATGATCCTGTACTTTACTCCAAGGCTAAACATATAGATATCCGATATCATTTTATCAGAGATCATGTTATGAATGGTGATATTGAACTTCATTCCGTTTCAACTGAGTATCAACTCGTTGACCTTTTCACCAAGCCTCTTGATGAGACAAGATTTAACATCTTGATCAGCGAATTGGGTATGTTGAACACTGAAGTTTAATTTTCAGCTATTAAGCATCACTCAGTAAAGTGAACTGATTCAGTGCTCTATCTCTAACACTGAACTTTTGAGTAAATATATCTAATCTCTCTCAGGTATGATTACGCTTCTCTTTTCTAAACTTAAAACCTTCACTGAAGTTTCTCTTCTTCAGTGAACAAAGTTTTAAAAGTTGGTTTTGATGATTTTCTTATCACTGACCACATCTCTAAGTATATCTTTATACTTCTCTTAAAAATCAAAACGATCACTGAACCTTTTCTTTCAGTGATTAAAACGTTTTTAAATGCCAGTTTCAGTGACTCTCTTATCACTGACACTGATGTCTTAAAACCCTCACTGAATCCTTCTCTTTAGTGATAAAATGTTTTAAACGGTCTTATCAGTGTTTTGTTAAATGCTGTATGACTCTTCGTTTTCTTAAAAACTTTTTGTTTTTAAAAGAAAATAGTTAATGAACCGTTTCAATGACGACATTCTATATTTACTATGCGCAACGCTTTGAGACGCACAAAAGGTTCTGTCATTACGCTACCTCATTTAATGCCATCCAATCATGGATGAGAACGTAGTTTCTTTTTCATCATGACCACTTTCCTTAACCGTCGTATTTTTACCCTCTCATATTTCTTGTCCTCCTCCTACCTATAAATATGAGACTTCTTCTCCACTTTTCTCTTTCCGCTTTCAAATTTCTTAGATGAACCTCTACTAAGATTTCTCCAAATCAAGAACTCTCAAACCTTCCAACTAGTTTTTGACCTTCTCTCTTTATCAAACTAAGGTCAATATCTTCTTATTCTTCTTCTTTTTCTTTAACTATAAGAATGTGTTTAATCTGTTTTAAGAATCTTGTTCTCTTAATACATTAAACAACAAAGGTTATTTAATCAATACCTTCTTGATTATAATCTTTTTTCTTGATACACACTTTACTTGAAAAACCCTAAATCTTCTTTAAGGATTTTTCAAAAGAAGTGTTTATTTGTCTCAAAAACTTTCTTTATATTCTCATCCCAAAAATTCTTGGTTTATACTAACAAACTGTTTGACCTATTTCTTATTCTTACAAACAGATGAAGGCCAAGAATGTCAACTTCTCCATCGATGAGATATCCAGCAAGGCCAACAACCACATTGCCTTGTTGGAGATACCCTCATCCAAGGCGGACTACTAAGAGGCGGATGACTTCCTGAACCAGTCGTCATTAGGTTTCACACTTAACCATGAGCCCATCATTGTGAAGGAACTTCTTCAGCAGTTCTGGTTCATTGTTGAAGTTGTTGAAGTCGAGGTTAAGCCTGGACGCCAAACGGAGCAGATCAACTTCACCTTCAACCGCATGGAAGTGAAGTTCGGCGTCACCACTCTCAGGTTGGCTCTTCCTACCCAAGGGTCCTTACGACAGCGAACCAACCACTACCGAGACGATCGAGTTTCTCGATGCCATTAGCTATCAGTGGCCAATGAAGAAGGACTCCAATGCTCCCCTGAAGTTCTTGTCCAAGATTGAGAAGAACAGGATGTCAGCTGTCTGGCAGTACCTGTTTTCTCACTTCATCCAGTGCATGGATGGAAAAACTAGAGGTCAGGACCAGGACTCTAGGATCGCCTTAACCATAGGCGTATCTGCAATTCAGCGTTGCAATATAAATTATGCTGCAGTCATTTTCGATGACCTGGTGCTCAAGCTGAACAAGCGCCAGCAAGAAAAGGTGGTGCCTTACAGCAGGTTCCTTTCAATGGTGTTTGCAAAGATCTTTAAAGATCTTTACGCCACGGAAGGAAACCTCCAGGTTTTCAAGCTTCGATCCAGGATTCTGGATCATAAGCGAGGGACAGTGATGTGGCACTAACTTCTATTGTGTCCATCATTACCTCTTCTTCTCAGGTGGCTACGACAAGGGTAAACCCCCCGTGTCCAGCCAAGCCACCAAAACCCTTTCAAAATGATTCTCTCAACCAACTCTTGGTTCTCCTCAGATAGCCAAGAAGTCCAAAAAGGGGACAACCACGTCTCTGGCTGGAGCCTCTCAAAAGGCTTCAGTTATTGAAACTAGTCTTATCCCCAAGGCGTCGTCTGCTAACCCTCCCAGCTCTTCAATGATTTCTCCCATCACTGTCGTATCAGTGGTACCTAATCCAACCACCTTAGTGACCCAAATCACTGAAGGTGTGAATATCAGCGCCGCCACCGCTGAACACCCACGTCTCTTCTCGACCATTTTCTCTTCTCCTTTTTCTTTGGTCTTTACACATGTCGATGATATATCAGCGACTGTCCTTCATGATACTGAGAAGCGCACCACTGGACCTGAGGTTGCTCCTCTCGATGCTCCTCAGCATACAGATGTCCATCTTCTCGACGACATCTTTGCTCACACCAGTGAAAATCCTTTTGATGTCATTGATGGCCCCTCAGGTATTCCATCTTCTAACCCCTTCTTTTGTACTAAACTTGAGCCTTTTGCTCACACTTTCTCTCTTGCAGGTCCTTCTTCTATGCATCAGCCTGATGCTCAGGGAGAGGAAGAGGACGGGGGAGAGAAAGAAGATGGAGGGGATGAAAAGATTGATGATGACTATGATATGTCATCTGATATCAAACTTCTCCTTTCGGCTGTTGATACCGTTCTCTGCAGGATCAATGAAGTCCACCAGGAGATGCCCCGCCAGGGTGATCTTGATGCGAGCTTCCTTGACATCAAGGCGGACGTTCAAGAAGTTTAGAGTCATCTTCAGACTCTCCAAAAAGCTGTTCAAGCCAACACCAATGCCATTGCTGTTCTTCACAGCAGGGCTGACGATGCTCAGGCAATCGCCGATCAGCAGACTGGCCTTCTTCAATAGATCCTGGATGTTGTCCGTGAACCAGCTCTAGTGATCCCATCTTCCTTCTCCGCCAGTGATCACGCCCAGCTCCAAGAGACGCGTGAGGCAACGCCAACTCTAGCCAGTGCTTTTTCATGGCTAGAGGAGGTAATGGTTCTCCAGCGTCAGCGCTTGGACAAAATCTCCTGCCAATTCTCTCAAGTATTAGCCAGAGAGGGGGAGATGATGTGATAATTCTGCATTTTGGAATTTCAGGTTAGTACCTCATTTTAGGACCTTTATTGAAAACTAAGTCTTTCTAGGATTTAGCTTTGATGATTTGTGATCATCTTGATCATCTCCTAAGATTAGTTTGTTAGGTCACGTTTCGGCGGGTAGCTAACCAAGTTAGTTCGTGCAATGCCAAATAGTCTTGAATTATTTCACATAAAAATAAAGCTGATATTTCCGTTTCGTTCTTCTTAAAATTCAAATTTCCAAAGTTCCAATCTTTTATATTTGGTTGCCAATTATTATTTTGAAAGAGTGGAGTTTTAAAAAAAAAATCTTTTGTCAAAATGTAATAATCTGGTTATTATTTTAGTGATAAATATATATATATATATATATATATATATATGGTATGAGATGTGTGTGCATGGAGTTAAAATTTTATTTAAATATAAAAGAGGGGAGGTCGGCTTGAGGAGACGCCATCCTCTCCTCTTCTTGTAATATGTATATATAGTTTTGTGAAGGAAAAAGGTACACACACATTCCATTTTTAGAAATTCTCTCTGAAGAATTAAGAGGATTGCAAGAAGAAGAAGAGGTTTCAAAAASCTTTRATTCTCAACTTCTAAAAGGTGAGTRTTTTAGGGCTTTGGATATGAWTTGCTTATATACAATATGATAAGCATTTGGAACTGRTTATATTGAATTCTATAGCATTTTTATGAAAGTTCTTGAWTATACCRTGCAAGTGTTGTCCGGATTGTARCCCGRATAACTAAACYGGCCAAGAAGTGACCGGTGTATCATCTAAACYGGCCAAGAAGTGACCRGATATCATCTAAACCGGCCATGTGGTGATCGGTTTATTTCTAAACCGCTTGTGTCAAAAGGTTTAAATCTATAAACCGGCTAAGGAGTGACCGGTATACTCTAAACTCGTCAGAAGGTTAAATGATGTGTTGTTCGGTATACTCTAAACCAGACAAAGGGTGAACGGTGTATCGTCCGGTTTATTTTAAACCGGACAATGTTATTTTTGAAGTATTGTCCGGACTTGTAATCCGGACAAGTGAGTTGGTTTATTTTTCAAAGTATTTTGACCGGACTTCTAAACCGGACAGGTTTGACCGGACTTCTAATCCGGATGAAAAGAGAATGTTTTGGAAATGTTTTTGAAATATAATGGCAGTGTAATTACGTGTGAGATGGCGGTGTAACCGCGAGAGTGATATAATGGCGGTGTAACCGCGAGAGTAATATAATGGCA
>NW_020200588.1:218474-221302 GCF_001531365.2 Cynara cardunculus var. scolymus
GAGAGTGATATAATGGCGGTGTAACCGCGAGAGTGATATAATGGCAGTATAACTGCGAGTGAGATGGCGGTGTAACCGCGAGAGTGATATAATGGCAGTGTAACTGCGTGTGAGATGGCGGTGTAACCGCGAGAGTGATATAATGGCAGTGTAACTGCATGTGAGATGGCGGTATAACCGCGAGAGTGATATAATGGCGATGTAACCGCGAGAGTGATGAGATGGCGGTGTAACCGCGAGAAACATAAATACATTTATGTTTCAGAACAGGTTTGATTCTAAACTAATTGTTTGGAATGGATATTGTTCTATGAGATTATACACTCACTAGACCTTATGGTCTAACGCTCAAATGTTGGACTAACCTGTTTTGCAGGTCAGCGTACTCTGAAAGATAAAGGCAAGGGAAAAGTTTGAATGATGATATTAGTTTGTGTGCATATGTATTAAAGATACATTTTGATAGTTCATGTTATTTAATAATACTATTTTGAGTATTATGAGTATGATGATGTGAATTATATGTAATGGGAATATGAGGGTTGTTACAGTTGGTATCAGAGCCTTAGTTTAAGGGATCTGGGTATTTGCGAAATACTTAGACTTAAACTAGAGGTGTGGAAAGTTAAGATAATAGGTTTCACTAGGTCTATGAACATAAGAATATGTTATAGCTGAAACTATTATGAGAAAGGTAGATTATATATGATTGATATAGTCTGAGTTATGAGTGGGCATGAGGATAAATGTATTATTATGTTATGATTATGAAAATAATCATGTGTGTTTAAATGTGACAGAAAAGGTTACGTATTGAGAAATGGCAGATAATCTCAATCAATCAAAAAGGACCTCAACTGATAATAGAAGAGGTCGAGGAAGAAGAAATGTTATACAAGAAGAGAATCCAGAAAATGTGATAGAAACACGAAGTTGTAGCAGAGGACGAGGAAGAGGTAGAGGTACTAGACAGAAATATTAATTGACGGCTCAAGAAAGTGCAATGTTTGGCCGTGGTCAAGGAAGAGCTAAGGGTGGACATAATGTTTCTGACCCTGAATATATTACTCAAGATATGTTGGCAACTGAGCTGGGAAAATTCCAGGAAAGTTTGGTAAATTTGTTGAAACATACAAACCAAACTGATCCAAATATGGAAAGAAATTCTGAGCAAGAGGAAGTCGGAGCTAGTACACCGATAACTGGTACATCTGTACCTATTACTGCGTCCTTAGAGCAGAAAGGAGGAGATATCAAGATGTTTCTTGCGTGTAAACCTCCTAAGTTTTCTGGTGAACGTGATCCTATTAAAGCTATGTGTTGGCTTAAGGAAATAGAGCTAAGTCTGCAAATCAGTAAAAGTGCAGAAGAAGATAAAGTTATGTTTGCTGTATCTCTTTTGAGATCAAGTGCTTTGTATTGGTGGGAAGTTCTGTCTAGTTCAGACCCGAATATTCTAAAAACTATGGTTTGGAAAGAGTTTGTGGTAAAGTTTAAGATGCAGTATTGTCCTGAAGCTGTAGTTCGAAAGTTGGAAGATGATTTCCTTCGACTTGAACAAGGAAACATGTCGGTTCGCCAGTATACTGAAGTTTTCATGGAACAATCTAGGTTTGTTGAAGTCTATATTATATCTGAAAACAGCAGGGTGAGAAAGTATATATGGGGATTGGAGTCAAATCTTTGAAAGTATGTGATATCTAGATATCCGACAACATTTTAAGCGGCAGTTGATGCTGCTGAAATACTGGAACAAGATATTAACCGGCAACCGCAAGAAAGGGTTGGAGAGAAAAGAAATGGGGAAGCTACGTTAACTGATTTCCGTAGACCAAGGTTTATGGAAAATGTGTATCGACCACTCCCAAGGTTTAATGATAAGGCTTGTACCCGATGTCATAAAATACATCAGGGAAAYTRYAAYAYAGAATCTCGAGTATGCTTTAAATGTCAGGAACCTGGACATATAGCTCGAGATTGTCGGATGATGCGAAGATGTTATATTTGTAATTCACCCCAACATATAAGTACTGATTGTCCGCAAGCAAAGAATCGAGGGTTTGGTTTTGCTGGAGGACGGGGATCTGGATATTCTGGGGGTCGAGGATCCGGATATGTGTCAACAGGTCGTGGGCAAATGGATAATCGTGCTAGTCCAAGTGGACGGGGAGGGACCAGACAGACAGAGGGTAATGCTAAAGGGAGAACCTTTCAAATGACAAGAGGTGAGGCGGAAGAGCACCCTGAAATGGTGACAGGTACATTCCTTGTTAATTCAGTATGTGCCAAAGTTTTATTTGATTCGGGTGCAAATCTCTCTTTTGTGTCACCATCATTTGTTAACTACGCACATTTAGAATCTAAAGCATTGAGTGAGGATCTAATTGTGGAAACAACAAATGATAGTGAGGTTTTAGTGAAAGAAAGAATTGATGAGTGTGTTATAAGTATAGAAGGATGTGAGGTGCCTATACAGTTATTTCCTTTACCGTTGAGGGAATTTGATGTGATTATAGGCATGGATTGGTTATCTGAAAACCAAGCTAATATAGTCTGTAATGAGAAGATGATTCATATATACTTACCTGAGAAAGGAAGAGTTGTGATATACGGAGATAAGCGTGATCGTTACTCTAGCTTTCTTGCATATGCTATAGATGTGAAGAAAGAAAAGGGAAAGATGGGGGATATTCCAGTTGTAAAGGAATTTCCTGAGGTATTTCCGGAAGATTTAATAAATTTACCTCCGGATCGAATGATAGATTTTCAGATTGAATTAATTCCTGGAGCAACACCTGTTGCGCGTGCTCCATATCGATTAGCTCCTT
>NW_020200589.1:0-10477 GCF_001531365.2 Cynara cardunculus var. scolymus
ATCCGTCGGTAATCCGTCGGTAATATTTCCGACGGAATTTCCGCCAGAAAAATCCGTCGGTGATGCCCTTTTTTTTAGTAGTGTTGCATGCAATAGCTTCTCTTTGATCGATTAGGGTTCTTGATCGATTAGGGTTCGTGTGTTCTTGGTCGATCACTATTGTTTTGCGATTTGATGTTAAGACTTCTAAGTCTCCTTGAATTCTTAACCGTTTATTAAATAATGATAATCATGATCGTGTAATCGTGTTAAAAGATTTTATGATATCATTTTAATTGTTACCCTTTTAGTTTTAATATTTTTTGAATCTTTTTATATTTTAATTTTAATTTTAAAAATCTTTTAATTTTATATTTTATCACAATATGAGGTTATTGGGTTGTTCTCGCGTTCTCGTAAATCACAAGGGTTCTCGTTTGAACCCTTTCATATATATATATATATATATATATATATATGAGCCTAATCAAATTAGAACTGATTAGTTTATGCTAACTGTGAGGTCCAATCTCAACCACAAATCAACGGATAAATTAGAAAATTAATAATTATGGTAGTTTAAGTTAAAATTATAATTAGAGGGCATATTAGGTATTTTTAAAAAACTCATCTCTCCTATCTCCTCTCTCCTCTCTCATCTCTCCGACCTCCAATCTCCGGCCTCCGGTGAAATCGGTATCCCAGTATATCACAATGGGTATCACGTTGTGTATTACAATGGATATCACATTGTGTATTACAATGGGTATCACATTGTGTATCTTTGTTTTTAAGATTTGAGTTGTATCATAGTTGATATCACAATAGCATCACAGTATAACACGATGGGTATCACATTGTGTATCTTTGTGATTATTTGGTACTTGCCGGATTAATGTTCACCGGAGGCCGGAGATTGGAGGTCGGAGAGATGAGAGAGGAGTTTTTTAAAAATACCTAAAATGTCCTCTAATTATAATTTTAACTCAAATTACCATAATTATTAATTTTCTAATTTATCCGTTGATTTATGGTTGAGATTGGATCTTACAGTTACCACAAACTAATCAGTTTTCCCTTGAATGACCCCCTATATAGACATATATATATACACACACACACACATATATATACATGGACCCTGGCGACCCCAGACCGGCGCCGATGCAACCTTGTCCAACAACTCTCTCCATCTTGTTCTCTACTTTGGAGAAACATAAGGTAAATTCTCACAAGTTTGATGTTGTTGGTTGGCAGGAATAGAACCCCATTCATACTTACGTGAAGCCTCCAACCCAATGTTTACGTCCTGAAAACTCTCGACCCAACCCAACTTAAGCAAAACTACAACCCAACTCAACACAAATCATACAAGTCGGGTTGGGTCGGGTTGGGTTGGTCAGTTTAAAACTTTGGTACATCATTTTACAATCTACCTAAGCATTTTGTTTAAACGAAGTAAAATCATAATGAGAACATACAAAAAAACGCTAACAAATTAAAAAAAAGTTGAAATTTCATGCAAATAACAAAGTAAAATTGCAATTGAAATTGTAATATAATTTTAAATATAGCTAAACTACAGGTTGGTCTTTGGTCTAGTGGACATATATTAATCAAAGACTTAACAATCATATTAATCCGTACTACATAAAGGCATTGAGTTCATCAGGTTGGGTTCAAATTATCTTAACCCAATAAATGTAGTTTGAGATAATTTTATTTCAACTATGTGTCAGATTACCTTGGTTTGAATTTATTTAGTTTTTTCAGATTAAGTTGACCGGGTTTAGCATCCCACTTTTGGTATTAAGTAAAATAAATCAAACAACAATTTTCATGCAATCATACTCAAATCCTAATTTACCATGTTATTTCATATCTATAATGTCTTTTACCTCTAAACCAGTTGTCATATAATGTTGTATTTTAAAATATGAAATTTTATACAAAAAGTTGTATAAATAATAATAATCATAGGAAAAATTCTCCAAATGTCAAAAGTATCAGGATCTCATAGGTTTAAATCCAAGAAGGAATAAAAATTCCTTTGTGGCCACAGAGGTTCAAATACGGTGACTCCGGGCTATCTGCAAAGCAGACGGTCGCTCTGTGATTAGTCGGCTCGCATACCGGTTTGGATATCCAGGTTAGTAAAAAAAAATCATAGGAAAAAAGCTTCAAAATTTATTCACTAAACATAATAATCATGTTTTAAAACAAGTAATTTGATATCAACTTCTTACATTGTATTTTTGTTATAATTTAATTAATATCAGCCAACTTTTTCACAATATTAACGTTTTGAAAAACGAGCTATATAAAGTGATTCTCATGAACCACCATAATCCACGAAAGTAAAAGAAACGAGAAACAAACAAAATACATGTTTCTAGCTTCGTCCCATGTCACATTTTTCTTCTCATGGTTTTCAATCATCAAAACTCGTATAAGAGCATTTGATAATTAAGGTTGCGTTTAATATATGGGAAAGAATATGACAAGACAGAACAAAGTTATTGTCTCATATTTAACACGACATGGGACAAGACAAAGATTTTCCATGTCCCATGTCTGACGTGACATGGGATATGACAAAAACTCATTGTCTCACGTTTGATGGACATGAAACCAGAAGAACTCAGTACCTCACGTTTGATGCGATATGAGACAAGACAATAACTTATAAATATATAACAAATAAATATCTGACAACAAAGATTCAACTGGTCGACATGTGATGTATATGGTTTTGAACCTCATTCAAGCATGGACACATGGTTTTGGGGATCTAAAATTCATCATTTAGACAGGTTTCAAAAGCTTATTTTCGATCTATAAAATGGAAAAACATATATCAAATACAATATAATATATGAAATTTGATTTAATAATA
Organism: Cynara cardunculus var. scolymus; assembly: GCF_001531365.2. Classification (NCBI taxonomy): domain Eukaryota; kingdom Viridiplantae; phylum Streptophyta; class Magnoliopsida; order Asterales; family Asteraceae; genus Cynara; species Cynara cardunculus. The sequence continues at coordinate 2,876 of NW_020200589.1, forward strand.
TAAAAATTTTAAATATGTAACCGGCGAAATTCATGGCAAAGACGACACTTGAAACCCTAAACACCTGATTTCATGTACAAGTCCCGATGTAGATATCTACGGTTTACTAGAGAATCAGGAGACGGCGGCTATGGGTGGGGAAGATTGATGGTCCATCGTTTTCAACGACGGTACGGTAGAGGATCGCGGAGGCGATAACGGCAACCTCGCCGAGAAATCCTTGAGGGGAGTATCCTCCTCAAGGTTCATGCCGGAATCCTCTTCGAAATTGAGCGCGTAGCTGAGAGGATCGTACCTGAAATCGGCAGAGGAGCGGCGGCGACGGTGGTTTTGTTTGCCATTACTGCAGCCAATCTGTCCGAAGATGTTACGGCACTTGTGTTTGATCTCCGGAAGATCAAGGGTCGCTCGGGATCTAATCCACTGCGACGATGCACCGACAAGAAACAGAGGACGTTTGCTGTTATCGCTGCCGGAGGATGTTGATTCGGAGTGTAGGTTTTGACGGTGGTTCGTCGGAAAACAACAGGAGAAGCAGAGGGATTGTTTGATCTTATCTTTTAGGGAAAATTTGCGGGCGTCGTCCATTTGCGTGCGGCGGAGTTCGTATGGCCGAGTGAGAGAGGATGATTTATGGAAATATCAAGGTGGCGACAAAGGAAAAGCTTTCTGTAAATTACAAATGTGGTCCTCAACTTATACTTAACTTGCATATTTGGTCCCTATATACATCTTTTGTACCAATTTTTTATTATTAACTTGGATATTCAACCCATTATGCGAGCCGACTAATTCCAGAACGACCACTTGCTTTGCAGTAGCCGAAGTCACCACATTTGAATCTCCATGGCCACACGGGGATTTTTGTTTCTTCTTGAATTTGAACCTAAGACTTTTCAGGCACCTTTGTGTCCAAATTGTAAAAAACTGAAATTGATAAAATAATATTAAGACGACTATGATACTTATTTTTGTATCCTGCCGACAACATTAAGTTTCGATGTTAATACTATAAAAGTTATGGCTAAATCCACGTAGTGTTATGCTCTTTGAAATAAATGGTTTAACTTCTTTTTTCCCATATCAGATTACCTTATTTGCATATTACCAACTTTCTAACATTAATACATTATCGAAAAGGTTAATCTCTAATAAATATCAGTACTTTTTAACAATCATGGTATTAATTATCTTTAGTCTACATTTGCATCTCTTATGGATAATTTTTTTTGTCTTAATCAACAAATACAACCATTTATGTACTTTTAGTCTTTCACCATGCTAAAACACCAACTCATTTTCATCTTGAACCTGATTGGTTTGAGCTTGGACTCCAAAAATTAAAATTGTCTGAAGGTCTCAGGTTCAAATCCATGGAGAAATAAAAATCTCTTTGTGGCTATAGAGATTTAAAAGCGGTGACTCCGGGCTATCCGCAAAACAGGTAGTAGTATTGTGATTAGTCGTCTCACATAGTGAGTTGGATATCCAAGTTAATAAATAAAATACATATATTTTGAGGGGTTAAATTTGACAATTGACTAATCTTATTTTAATAACATATACATACTTGAGTAAACTACAATTTTAGTCTATCTGGTTTAAACAAAACTCTAAAAATCATCCTTTAACCTGTAATCTATATTATATTATAAAACAGTTAGATAAAAACTTTTAAAAACTATTTTTTATGCACGGAGTACTGTTTATTGATGCATATTACTTAAAATTTAAAATTACAAGTAAATTGTGCAGTACAACATATTAAAGCTCCATATTTGAATTCGTGTAACTAACTGCCGATCAACATAATCAAATATTGAATAAACATCTCATATAAAATATAAAAAATCTATAATATAATTAGGATAACCGTTGAGTTATAAAAGAATATTTAGTTATTATCTTTATAAAAAAATATTATTAAACTTAAATTAAATTTCTTTGTTACTAAACCTAAATTAAATTATAATTAAAAACGTTGAATTAAGGAAATTACACCAAAACACAAAAACTTTTAAAAAGATCAATCTGATATTGATATCGATATATTTTTTTCAAAAATTTATGATATTTTCAAATTTATATTTTATTCAAAAATAAAAAATTAGCGTTTTATCAAAACCACATAAAACTATATTATATTGCCATAAAAAAATAAAACGAAACACTAAAATCAAAATATGTCTTGATACATTACACGAGTAACCTTCTAATAAGTATAGAAATAGTCATTATTGTTGTTGATTTTTCTTTGAAAGTAGTCACTAACTCTAAGTATGTTTAAAATTGTTTATTTAATAATGGATGTTTTAGTCTTTCCCTAATTTTCTTTTAATAAGTTAAAAGATGTTATACTATATTATATTATATAGAGAGAGAGAGAGAATTTGTTTCAAATACAACCCGTCGCATTTGTATAACTAATGCAACCCAATAAATTGAGATATTTATGGAAATGATGAGAGTTTATTTATTACGATTTGAATATTTATAGAAGATGAATATTGTTTATTAATTATGATCAATATTTTATATTAGTAAACAATCAAAACTTCTATGAAATCGTATATTAATCAAATGAAATGGACGGTTGAGATTGAGTTGTATTGATTGCACAAATGTCAAGGGTTGTATAATTACCAACCTCTCTCTCTCTCTCTCTCTCTATATATATATATATATATATAGAGAGAGAGAGAGAGAGTTCGTTTCAAATACAATCCATCGCATTTGTACAACCAATGCAACCCAATAACTTGAGATATTTATGAAAATGATGAGAGTTCATTTATTATGATTTGAATATTTATGGAAGATGAATATGGTTAATTAATTATGATCAATACTTTATATTATGAAACAATCAAAGCTTCTATGAAATCACATATTAATCAAATGAAATGGATGGTTGAGATTGGGTTGTATTAGTTGCACAAATGTCAAGGGTTGTATAATAACCAACCCCTATATATAAATATATATATATATATATAGGTGTGTTCAAATAAAAATCACTCAATTTGTAAAAACCGTGAAAACCTCATTCAATCAATTATAATTTTTCATTTTGTTGATTTTTTTTGTAATTATGAAAGGTTGATTAACCATTTTTATTATGGAGGGTGTTAATCATGGATATTATCATCTTCATTATTTTAATTTTAGATAAATACATGAAACAGTTTCATTAAAATTTTATTAAGTAGTAAATGAAACAATTTCATAACCACATATGAAACAACTTCATCAAAAAAGTATTATATGAAACAATTTCACAAGATTAACAATTTCATAAAAAAATTTCATAAGATTAACGACGGATGAGAGTAGTTTTTACAGTTTTTACAAATTAGAGTGGTTTTCATTTGATCGCTCATATATATATATATATATATATATATATATATATATATTCTAAATGATTTGTAAACCATATAAACCATTATCAACCGTACATCTAAGCTAATATATATATGATTCCATAAATATCTTGAACTATTGTTATTTTTCATAAATATCTCAATTATTTTGTTTGTGTGATTCGTAGGAGGTCTGCAATTGATTGGACTTTACTTATTATTATTACTAGAAGAGTACTCGTACAATGCAGCAAGATACATCTCGATTATATTGTTTCATTTTATTTTTTGTCTATTGATATAATACAGTTTTATATGGTTTTGAGAAAGTGATAATGTTTTTATTTTTAATTAAAATATAAATTTAAAGATATTGTAATTAAAATTTTGAAAAAAGAAAATATCGATATTTAATATCAAATTAACTATTTTAAAGTTCTCATTTTCTGTGTAATTTCTTTGATTCAATTTTTTTATTATAATTTAATTTAGGTCTAATCATGAATTAATTTATTTTTGGTTTAATCATATAATTTTTTATAAAGATAATAATTAAATATTTTATTAGTTTAATAACAAATCAATTTATTTTTGGTTTAATAATATAATTTTTTTATAAAGATAATAATTAAGTATTATATTAGAAATCAACGATTATCCTAATTATACTTTAGAATTTTGACATTTAAAATGTGATGTTTATCCTGTATATGATTATGTTTATCTGTAATTAGTTACATAAATTTAAAAATGGAGGTTTAATAAGTTGTACTTATGTACAATTTACTTGTAATCATAAATTTTAATTAATATGCATTAATAAATAATACTTCATGCATAAAAAATGTTTTTTAAGAGTTTTTGTTATATGATTTAAACATACTATAGATTATTATTGTTATTATTATTGTTATACATTCACATATACATATATATGCATAAACGATGCCCTCTTTCCGGTATTCGGTCCATCATTTTTTTAATTATCTTAGAGGTTGTTTGGTTATATCTTAATAGTTCAATTAAGAGACAACTTCTGAATACTTAAGAAGTGAATCTTGTTTGGCAAAAAAAAATCTGTCTCTTAATGGTTCTAAAACACTCTGAATTATTCTGTATCATTGGTCTCCCTTAACCATTAAGCGTCCTATTTCATTGTAAATAATTACCAAACAATTATATTTAACTTTTCACTATATCATGAGAGCCTCTTAATCATTTTGACCACTTAATCCTTCTGCATCAAACTATTCAGCAACTGCCAAACAGCCCCTTAGATGTCAAGTGTGAAACCAGTTCAATTATCACATATCTAAAGGATTTTTCGCCTTTCTTCAATTTATTTACAAATTTAGGTTTCTTGATGAGTTGACAAACCAGTTCCAAAGATTTTCCATCTTCTTCCACCAACCAACTAGATTAGATTTAGGTTTTTGTTTCGATTTTTACGATTTGATCCACCAGATTTAAGATTTTTATGTGATGGTTGTTGTAAGTGCTCGAGTACCAAATCATCAATGAAATGAACAGTGGAATGGTTTATTAGAGTTTCTGAAACACGTACCAAATCATCAATAGAACTTGAATGAACAGAGAAGAACAAAAAGAGTGGCAAAGAGAGAGGAAGCAAGTGGTTGTAGGTGCTTGGTGTGTGTGTGTGTGTGTATGTAACGACTATTCGTAAAAGGACAAACATTCGTCTTAAGTAACAGTACTTTGACAAACACTGTTAAGGTAAGGGACCACTTTCAAAACAAAAACAAATTGTAACGACTATTTTCTATCCTTATTCAAGCACAAAACAATACAGGAGGCCAAAAACGTAAAAGTGTTGTATTAGTTATATTTTATATGACATTTTTGAGTGATTTGCAAGTTTATGTAGCCCCTTTGATCCATACGCTTCATATAGTTTTCTAATCTATGGGTTGGTATGTTTTCTTTGACAAATGTCTAGTTAAGTCATTTTGGTGCTTTATACGAGTTGTTACATGTCTCGGTACAATGACATGTGTTTGAACAACATGGTATAGTGTACTATTAACCACCTATGTATAAAGTAGGCACATTATTGTGGCAAGAATGACTTGTCGCCATCTTGCTTGTGCGATTAGTTCATAATGTCTTCTTTTTTGCTATAATGCGAACATTGTTTGCTACGTGCATGGTGGCCTAGTCCATAACATCTCTATCTTAAATTGTTTGTTGATTACAGGTTCAATGTACAAGTATATATGGTAATGTCCATTTGCCATTTGTTACATTTGTTCGTGTCACATGAGACATATATACATACACGCATATGACTATCTATATGGACGACATTCATGATGTGAATAGATGTCGATTAATCATTTTAGTGATTAAAAAGTCGAATCCTTAACTTGTATTCGTCAATTTATCTGTAATTCATCCAAGAACGATATAATCGAGATGTATCTGAGATGCAAATGCTTATGCCACTTAACTACAAATTATATGTACGTGTGTGGTGCTTGATACTAAGCTCCTCAATTTATGGATCGATGTTAACTAAGCAGCCGTTTACTAAACGCTTATCAGGTAATATTTATGGGATCACTTTACCTTATTGAAAGAACATGACAATGATTGAAAATCGTACCTGGTAGAATTGATAACAAGGACCGAGAGTTTTATTCGGTAAGTGAGAGTGACAACTTTATCCAGTAAGTACTTACTAGATAAAAATGTTTAGTGGATAAATTTTTTACAAAAGTGTTTACTCTTATCGGTAAACGTTTACCGATTAGTGTCAGGTGAACGACACCTATGCTTCTCAAATGCTACCTTGTTTTCTTCTTTTTCATATGTGATGATAAACCTCGGTTTACACTAAACAGCAATTTATCGCAAATCATATAGACTTCTTAATCAACATATACTGACATTTTAAATCATACATAACTTAATGGGAAACCAACCGAATAACCCCCTAAATTATACATTAATCCATCTTTTGCTTAGTTTAAAGTCTATCTATTTAAAGAAAATACATTATGATAACTTGATAAGGGGTATGTTAAAAACATTTTTAATACTAATTATTTTTTCATACACATTAATATTAAGATTTACTTTTTACATTTTTCAATACATAATTTGACATTATTTTAACTAGGGATGACAAAAAAAAAATATAAACCCATATATATATATATATATATATATTGAAAATCGGACTAACAGTGAAGAAAAAACTCAAAACAACGGTAAAAAGTGTAAATTTGGTTAAAGCATTGAAATCAAAGGGTCGAATGTAATTTTTTGATAGATAAAGGGTTGTGTCATAGGTTAACAGGTCCAAACCAGAAAAATATGTTTTGTAAATATGTCAGATTCTGAAATTTGAAAGGAATAGAACGATGTCGAGCTTTGAGGCCTCTTATTAGCTACCTTCGTCAACCAATAAGCTAAAATAATTCCATATTTAAATAGCCAGCATCGTTGTCTTCATTTTCGGTTCAAGTGGTTTCAAGAAAATTGGAGAAATGAGAGAGAAATCGGAGCCTGAAAGTGCTTACCCGAAATCTTGGTTTATCGTCATTTTGCGGTAAAATATTCAACCAAATTTTAAGTTGTTTATACAATTAGCTTTGTTTTTAAGTCCTCTATCCAACCTTAGTAGCTTTATGTCTCAAATTTTAGTTTTGGAGGTCCGATGTAACAGATTTTTGAGTGGCTTTTAAGCTGAAAACTTAAATGAGAAAAACGAGACTATATATTTGACGGTTTTCCTTGATTTTTATTTTCATGATTGTGTAAAATCATTTTCTAGAGTTTTAGCAAAAAGAATCATCGAAAACGGTTGAAAAATGGGGCTAAACGGTATTTCGAAACCGTTGACAGCGAAGGTGTTGTTGCCGGCTTGGACGCTGGTAGTTTGGGTTGGAGCCTTGGCTCGGCCGAATATTTCTTACTGGACTGGACCGGACCTATGAAACTGATGAGTCAAACTGATGAGTCTTCGATATTAAAATGGAAATGGTTGGACGGACCATAGAAATGAAGAAGTCCATTGGGTCTTCTAAACAAACAAGCAAAAATAATTTATATATATATATATATATATCCTAGGAACGATCAAATGCAAACCACTCAATTTGTACAAACCGTGCAAACCGCATTCAACCAATCATAATTTTTCATTTTGTTCATTTTTTTGTAATTATGAGAGGTTAATTAATCATTTTTATTGTGGAGGGTGTTAATCATAGATATT